>NC_028637.1:91166665-91239419 GCF_001406875.1 Solanum pennellii
AAAAAAAAAATCAAAAGGAACGTCCAAAAGAAGAAAAAAAAAATAATTAAAATTAATGGGATGAGACTTTTTAGTAAAATAAGTTAGAAAGTTGGGAATAATTAGGATAAGATTAACAAATTTGAAATCTTTAGGATTTATCTTTTCTTTTCTTTTTCTTTACATTTTCATAATATTTTCTATAGTATTATTATTTTTAAACTAAATAATTAACAAATAACTTAAATTCCCAACTTCTATTTATCAATTTTTTTTATTAAACTATAATTGATCTTATTAGTTTTATTAATTTACAATTTATTATTATTATTTTATTTTATTTTAAATATAACCTTTTTAATAAAAAAAATAAAAATTGGTGTTTGACTCTTTATATTTTGGTAAAAAATTAGGTGTTCACAGTTCAATCATCATCAAATAATTAACTTTAAATTTTAATCACAATTTAAAATATCATATAAAACAAATGCAATCATCAATTTATCAACAATCTTATAAATTTCAACCGCAAAACTTCACAGAAAATAATCTAATCATCATCAAATAATTAACTTTAAATTTTAATCACAATTTTGAAATGAGATATAAAACAAATACAATCATCAATTTATCAAAAATCTCAAGAAATGAGTTTTCACATTTTCTTTAAATCAAACAATGAAATTTTAGATTTTTAATTTTAATTCACTCAATAATATTTAAATCTGTGGTGATAAACATGAATCACTGAAAAATTATTAAGCACACAAAAAACAATAAAGGAATTATTATTTTTTCTCCAAAAGTGTTTTTTTATATTACATATAATATAACGAGCTAAATAGGGTAAGCTATGAAATATGGGTTCATTTTGAAAATAAATTTTGGCCAAGTGAAATGGAGTGCAAAAAATATCTAAATTTTATCCTTTAGTTGTTGCTGTTCGCCACATATAAAACGGAATTCTCCTAGCCAAGGCAAGGGAAAATGTTGATTATGATTTCGATTAAACTCGGTATATTTTATTTAAATTTTTATTTTAAAATCCAAAATCACATATATATATATATATATATATATTTTATTTTTGCGCGAGCTACTTGAACTACAATAGTGTAAAGATGAGTCCTTTTTAATATAGGATAACAGTATTCTATATTAACATAATTTATGGCCTGTAAGTTAAACATCTTTGATTAAAAAAAACTTGTAAAAAATCATTCGCAAGATATAATTTGAATTTTACACACCCTTTAAACGTATCACTTTTATTTTTAATAAAAAAATATGACAAATAAAACCTACGTGTAATACATATTTTTTTCTAAACAAACGCCAAAAAATGAAAAGGGGTTGGAAAGTACGAAAAAAAAAGAAAAAGAAAAAAAGTTCATTGCAAAAAACAAAAAAATAATAATAAAGTAAAAAAAGATGTTCGTATCTTCATGGATATTTTCAAAAAAATATTATATATAGATGCACCCAAACGCAGTAACCTTTTATTTGCTTTTTCTTTTCACAAGTCAAACTAAACGTCATCTCTCTCTCAAATCTTCTTTCATGCAAAGTCAAATCACGCATGCCCTGACAATAAAACACTTGAAATTCCCTTTTTGACCTTGCTATTAACCTACTAACAGTGCCCTGTACTGTCTATTACTAGGGATAGAAATGTCAATTTCGATTTTCTGGGCTCTAATTAATCTCCTTCAAGATTTGTAGCAGAGAAGCTATTAGGATCTTGTGGTAGGGGGGGGACTCTGCTACAAATCATTAAACAGTTTTTTTTAGTGACAGAATGTTATTGGCCCAATGAAATATAATAATGTTACCAATAATAGGTTCATCTTGTTAACTTCCTACTACCCCCTTCTTTAAATTTTTAGGCATTTTTTGTCAAACAAATTATTGAGTAAAATCGATCCAAGATCTATTAAAAATAATTTTTATTGTATTTTATTCTCGTAAATAAAGGATAGAATCGTGATATAGTGGCATATTTGAGATTTTTCATTAAACTTTTTTGTTATTTTGTCAACTTCTTATTACATGTTTAGGAAGTTTAAAATGTGTATTTATAAATAAAAATTAAATAATTAATACTCCTTATATGTATTATGTAGTTTTTTAAAGATATGTTTGTACTTTATCTTCTTTGAACCTTTGCTAGGTGAAGTTTTATAATGGTCGAGTATGTTATTGTTGTAGTATTCGACCCAACTATTAAGCAAGCTCACAGCTTGTTATTCCTAAAAAAAGGTTGCACGCGCAATCTTAAAATCAAAAGTAAAAAATATTTTATCAGTCGAGCAACGCTTTCTTATCCTGTTAACTCGAAAATATAGACTTCTTCTTCAACTAAGTTTTCCTATTAAGAGTCTAACAATCTTCCTCTTTTACTTGTTGGAAAACTAAATAGATTAAAAAAAAATTATTCATTTTTTTATTTTCTTACTTGATGTTTAGAGTTTATATTGAAGATTTGATTAAATTTGAATCGAATATTATAGGATCATTATGAGAGGAGGCACTCCGAACAAGAGTTTCTTCATATACGGAACTCGAATTTGAACTTTGTGATAAAAATAAAATAGTTTTTTCACTGCTATACAAAACGCCTGATATTTTTCTGCTTGACAAATGATTGTTCAACATTCAAAGGGAACAATATTGCAAAAGAATAAATTGGATATCCGCTCCAACAAATTCATTAAAAAGCAACAGTTGAAGAGTAAATAACACAGCTGCTTAAAAAAAATTAAAGTAATAAATTCATATTTATTAAATATGTATACATGCATGTCATACTTTTGGTATCATTTGCAATTATTGAAAAACCATACACTGTTTCACTAGTAGGGAAAAGGTCATGTGATCTCATAATTAAGAGACCTTCATGTTTCAACTAATCTCATTTTTAACCCTGAACTTCTTTAAATGTAAGTTTTTCTTTTTTCTTTTTTCATCCTAAAATAAATATTGCCTGGTTAATATGTGTTTTTAATTCAAAAATTGCATTACTTAAATGTATAATTTCAGGTATTGAAAGAACGATTTTGAGATTAAATAATTAATCTTAAAAGTAAAAGTTAAAAATAATAATTATCTTTTTCCTTCCTAAAGGAATTTACGTGGCACACATGCAAATAAAGATGATTATCAGTGATTGGCAAATTTTGCATTTAATTATTTAACCTAACACACCTGATCATTACAGTTTCATCAACTCAAAAGAATGAGCCATTTATTATCCTCAATAAATGCCAAACAAAATCATATAATTCTCCAAAAGATGTTGAAAAAAAGTAATTGCGTTCTGATTGAAATGGGGTAAAATTGCTTTAACTTTACCTCTTCCTCTAAGCAAAATTAATGCTCCTTTAGTTCATTTTTATCTCTTCATTTCGAAATTTCAAACTTCATAAAATTTTTTATTTTTAATTATTTATTTAATTTTAAATTGATACACATATTAAAAATAATAATAGACAACATTTTATCGCTATTGATCATAAAGTTGATGGACTAAAAACTTAAGATTTTCAAGAGGTTTTATGTTTTTCAATGTGATCAATTGGGAATATAATATATAAAAAGAATTATCTTTTTTTGATTTGTCAAAATGAACAAACAATTAAAGATAACTAAAAGAATTATGGACAAATAATTAAGAACAGAGGAAGTATAATTAAATATATATATCATATATTTAATTAAAACATTTATACTAATTAATGTATAAATATTAAAATAAATTACCAATGGAAACATAGAAATTTCCATCATTGTGCCCAACAATAGTTCAGAGAAAATTTATTCTAGGGGAAAAGTCAAAATTGTGACTTTAATATGTGGAACAAATAACTCAGCAGTTAATTGGCTTAAGTCACGTTGACATTTCTTGAATATTACGTGACATGATACCTCACCGTTGCAGATATGTTTATCAATTTTCAATCATCGATCAATATTATTATTAATTAGATAAGAACATGTATTCATTAAAATGATATTTTGATCTCATATTTTTTATTTTTATAAGTTTTTACTTTTATACACTATAGATGTATTTTTGCTCAATGTTTTTTTTAAAAAATATA
Organism: Solanum pennellii; assembly: GCF_001406875.1. NCBI lineage: Eukaryota > Viridiplantae > Streptophyta > Magnoliopsida > Solanales > Solanaceae > Solanum > Solanum pennellii. The sequence continues at coordinate 91,170,745 of NC_028637.1, forward strand.
GTTCAATACGTGATATATATATATATATATATATATATATATATATATATATATTTCACTTGATGAATATATATTGATAACAAAGTTCCTTAAATTTATATGGAATCATATCTATTAAAAGGACTTCATGAAATATTGAAAAGAAATTTATCTAACTAAATTGAATTTATATTTTTGATAGTATTCGAAAATAAATTTTAAAATTAATATATTTGAGTTTGAATTTGGTACGTGTTATTTGTATCATGTGGTATTTATGATTTCTCAAATATTAAATTATTTAATTACAAAAGGACATATATCAACAGGTCCATTTTTCATTATTGGTACAAATTTAAAAAGAAGGTAAAAAAATTAAACATAAACAACTCAAATCCCAATATATGCATTATGATGTTTTCTTTGTTGTTGATTTTCTATTATATTGTACATTCACATGAAAAAATCGAAATGATTAAAGCAACAAATTTAATTTTGTACATCAATTAACTACAGTTTCAATACGAAGTTTGATTACCGACTATAAAATTACGTACCCACTTAAAATTTAAAAATTCCAAAGTCAGATATTTTCTACTGCATAGGATACATTGTAAATTTGTTATCGAGTGGAACAGCAACAAATGATGGCAGAATTCTATGTTGAATTTATATGCATTATGATGAAGAAAAAATCATTATGTTGATGGCAGTGTAATGAACCCATTCATATTTGGAGATAGCATCAATTTGTCTATTTGCAATCATTTTATTTATTTTTTTCCAAACCGACAATCTCTCCTTTTTTTAAGGAAAAAATAATAATGAGCTCATTACTTAATTATTGACGTTCATGTTTGGGAAGTGTTATCCTGTAGAGTAAAACCAAATCTAGAATATTATATTTTACTTTGGCCAAATACATTAACAGATTCCAAAATTTGTTGGTATTTTTCCTTTTTTTGTATTCTAACTATGCTATTTTCCTATTGAATCACTTATAATTTGTTCTATTTAAACATTGTTAGATTGATGTGAAATCAGATTTTGTGAAGGTATTGATAGAGAGCATACGTATGTTGTTCCAGAACTCATTAATTCAAGTGATTATGAAAATGTTCGAGAATAATTGTGTTTTACTTCAAGTCATTTGAACACATTAGAAAACAAATGAGACTAACACAATTTTGTCTTCATTGCTTCAATCAAAATCATTACAATACGAACACAATTGAAGGCATTTACAATAGAAAAGTCGATCAAAATCAGCCAACAGTGTTTAAAAGGAACAAAGTATGGGTAGTTCAATGATTCAATAGGAAAATGGCGTAGTTGAAATATCTGAGGGGAAAACCCCAACAAATTTACGAATCTGTACTTTATGAGTTCAGCCTTTTACTTTTATAAATTATTGACTTTAAAATAATTTTGCTAGTCAAAAATAAATAAAAATATATATAAAAAAAAAATTACGTGATAAAGACAAAATTAAATAACCAGCTGTGAAATTTCCAGCCTTGAACCTAGTAGTTCATGTGATAGTTTAATGTGTGCATTTTGATGTGTTTCAAGTTATTTGTGTCAAGACATCTTCACATACAAAAGTCACAAGATTTTCATGAGGAGAAAGTTGTTGCAAATTAAATGTAGTAGATATATAGAAATGAGATTTATGGAATTTTACTAGACGTGTTTTATAAAATGTATTCATTTCAGTTAAGTTTTTCGAAGATTTTTTACTTTAAATCTTATATTATGCACATATAAATTTTACTTTGATAGAGTATATAAGAATAATGCTAAATAGAATGTATTAGTAATGTTTGCATAAGTAATGTGTGTATTAATTTACAAAGATACCCTTCACTATTTTGTTTGTGATTACAATTTATTTTCGATAACATAAATTTTGTTGCTATCAACTCCTTCTCAATCAAAAAAGGGAAAAGTCTTATTTATGCCATCGAACTTTTAGAAAAGACTCATTTATGTTATCCGTTAAAAATTTGGCTTATCTATATCATTACTGTTTAGAAAAAGACTCATTCATATCATTATTTTTTAACAGTGATTTTGTTAAAACAACTTTTTACACATGGCAAGTTCTGATTCGCCACGTCATTTTTTTAAAAATAAAAAAAAATCAAAATTCTGAAAAAATATTAAATAAAAAACACACCAAAATTAAAAAAAAAATCCCTTATAACCCATTAATAACCCACTTTTTCATTCACTTTTACCCTAAATACCCTAACTAAGGATAGATTTTGATGTGTTTTTATTTAATATTTTTTCAGAATTTTGATTTTTTTTTTATTTTTTTTAAATGATGTGGCCGAATCAGAACTTGCGACGTGTAAAAAGTGGTTTTACAAAATCACCATTAAAAAATAATAGCATGCATGAGCCTTTTTCTAAACGGTAATGACATAGATGAGCAAAACTTTTAACAAATGGCATAAATGAGCCTTTTCTAAAAGTTCGATGGCATAAATGAGCCTTTTCCCACCAAAAAAATAAAAACTCTTTAATCGAAAGTCTCTAATTTGAACCTGAATATGTAAAAATATTTGGTAAAACATATCTATCCCTAATGAATAAGTCTTACACTGTACATGATACAAATTTAAAATAATCAAATTCCCATCTAAATATCAAATAAATCTCTTTTTAGAAAATTAAATATAGTAGTTCTCATCGGTATAATCCCTGTATCTCTTTATATTTCAAGTCATACTTGTTGCAGAGCATTTAAAAAAGGTACTAGTTCTGTATTTTCGATCTCTTTCTATCTCAAAATAAATGTTATTCCTCATATATTTAAACAAAAACTATTTCATAAAATAAGTCCTCCTATGGTTTTAGCAATTTAAAAAGAAATTAGTAATTATATTTAATATATCCTTATATTTAAAAAAAGATTTCTTTAATAATATTTCATTCTAAAAAACATTTAATAATAAATAAATATAACTTGATAAACTGTATATTATTTATTATTTTTTAATAGATGTGAAATGAACTATAACTATAATTTAAATTGACACCTAGGAGATGTTAACTAGAATAATCACAAAATTATTTTCGGTGTCACGAATGAAATTAATATTAAAATAGAGATAGGTTCATCCTTTTCTAATTTCTTTTCAGAATACAAAATTATTCGTGAATCAAACGATTTTTTAATTTAATTTATATAACATACTTTTTTTAGTCAAACAAAATTCTTTTTATTTGATAAAAGAAAATCTACAGAACTGATTCTTTTGTTGAAAACATTATTTATTTTTAGAATAAAATTGAAATATTATAAAATTTTATGATATTTCATAAATTTTGTTCCTTATTAAAATTGAGTTGAGTAATAAAGTGAATTGTAGAAGGAACAAAACCTCTTTGTTTGAACAGAGTGGAATGGAATATATATTATACTAATAATAGAAATGATGAAAACTCATTGGAGTAATCATTTTGAAAGTAAAATAAAATATATTTGTACGTTCATATATTTTTCTGATGGAAAGACAACTTTATTCGAAAATCAAAGAAGAAAGACATATAAACCTATGGATTGAAGAAGAATGTTTAGTAGTAGTAATTAAGAGTAAAATGTTGTTGGACTAATAAAAAAACACAGTAAAATCGGATTTGATTTGACCTCTGCCTGCCCCCGCTGTTCTATTTTGGGGCCTTTTAGGAGTAGTATCATTACGATGTTTAGACATGTGATATAGAATTATAATATAAAATAATGATATAAAATTATATATTTTATCGCATGATTTTAAAATATGAAATAAAATTTTATATTCTTCAAAAATTATGATTTAAAGATATTTTAATATAAAAATTAGCCTTCAAATTTATATTTTGCAAAAATAACCCTACATATATCTACTAATAATGTATTATATAAGTAAATAAAATTTATAATTAATATAAATATCTTTTAAATTATTTATATCCTATATAATGATTATTCTTTCTATTATTACTTTAAATCAGTTATGTTTTATCAACTATAAACACCAATCAAATTGGTCAAAAAATGACTCAAACTAATGATGTTGGTTCATTTTTTTAGACATATGAATGAAAAATTCAAGTTTAACGTGAGAGGATTGATTATACTACGTGGAAGAATTATATTAAAGAACAACAACGATACTACTTACGTTTGATTTTATTTTCTCATTAAATTAAAGTTTGATCATAAATATTGTATTTTTAAAAAATATTTTTGTGATAATGTATTATGTAATACTATAAACCTGTGCCTATTTAATAAAATTATATAAATAAATGAGATAATTTTAACTATTTTATAAGTCATGAGGTTTTTACGTTTATGAGAAAAAATATATACAACATAAAAATTTCAAATCGCATGTCCAAATTAACAAAACTTATACTTCATCTCATGATTTTATATAGTATGATTTAAAACGCCCTTATTTTATTTTATGCTTCATTCGTTAATAACTATAACAAATAAATCAATAAAATCCACAAGTAAAACTTAAAATATATGTAGATTTTATTACATGTTATCAAGATTTGAAAAGTTATTTTCTATAGAACTTTGAACTCAACAATTCATTCATTATCCCTTCCAACAGGGACGTATTTGAGAAGAGTTATGAAATGTTACGTGATACTACTTTCTTAAAAATTAATTACTAAATATGTGTGTACAATTGAAAGGAAAAAACATATAAAAAAAAAAAAAGAAGAGCTAAAGTAACACTCTTTAAGCAAAGAATGTGTTTATTCAGTTAGTAAAGCTATAAATTTTTAAACTTGAAGTTGTGGACAGGGGCAGAGCGACTTCAACGGAAAATTATATTATTTATATATAATTAAAATAATATTTTATGTATATATAGTAGATGTTGACCCCCTTCAGCTACTTTGTGTGTCTATTTTTACAAATTTTTAACCCCTTATTGAAAATCCTGACTCCGCCATTGATTATGAATTCAACCCTGCATAATACCATTTTATATACAATTTTTTTGTTTTTTTACCCTGTTTTTCAATTAAATACAAATACATTTTCTTTTAGAAAAAAAAAACTTTATATATATATATATATATATATATATATATATATTCAAAAAGGTGATACTGTTTACTAAAAATTGTGCGTACCACAGCTCTCAAATTACCAAGTTTATTTGAGTTTAATTAACATCAACCAACGCTTCTTATGCCTTCATTGGTTGATTATTCAAATCTTCTTTTATGTGGATTTTGTATGATTATTTTGAATAATTAATTATTCTTAATAAGCACGGCAATTTAATGAATCATAGAAAGTAATTATTGTGGAATTAAATAAAAACTTTTGAATAACTTTACTTGACGTTCTTCCTATTACCTTAAGTGGTCGTAATATTAGAAAAATAAAATAATTAAATATATATTTTTCTAATTTTATCTTTAATAATGAAATTTTCGAAAGTTATAATCATTGACTAAAAATCTTAGTAAGGAGCATATACTTCAAAATTGTGATTGCTTTTAATTTCTTTTTTTTTTAAAAAAAATCTATTGAAGTTATTATATTTTGCATAATTCTGTGGAAATGCTTTTACACTTATATTACACTCCATTGTACGGTATTGTGTGGTAGATATAATGTTTGGCTAAACTGTATTATTTGTTGTTGTTTAATAACCTTTTAGTTGTTTGATTTGATTGTATCGTATTATATTGTAATTTATAATTTTACAAAAATATCCTTAATTATCCTAAGGCAGGAGGTTTGACTAGATTTAAATAATTAAAATAGAGGATAAAATAGTATTTTGAAATATTATATAAAGATATAATTGAAAAAAAAGAATTAAGTAACAATGGAAACACACCAAATTGGTTGTTCCATAAAATATTGGTATTAATTGTTACGTAACAACAAAATTTAACAATACAGTACAGTACATTTTAAATAACAATCAAAACAAACATTATAGATATAGTAACAATAACAATACAATGGATAACAATGATCCAAACATAGTATTAGAGTTATCCCCGACACAATTTCTAAAGTAAAAATAATAAAATTTAAACGACATATTTACTTGAAAAAAAATAAATATAGAAAAGTGTTGATGACAATTAATTTTGTAATGAATTGTGGGTTTATCTCTTTTCCAAAAGAAGAAGTGAAAGGGCGGTGTGGTTCATTAATAAACATGAGATTAGGGTAAAAATGATGACAATTTTGAAGGAGAAAAGGTGTTGAATTCAAGATAAGATAATTAAAAGTTGTAAACATAAGGCACTAATTATGCTTAAGTATTCCCGTGATATCTTGCATGATTTTATCCTTTTTGGTCAAACTATTTTCATCCATCACTTTGTCTAAATTCTTTACAATCTTCTATCTTGGGTTTCACGTTTCCTTGAATATTACCGTCTTCATCCTTAATTATTTGTTTATTTTTTTAATTATTATTTATAATTACTTGTTCGTTTTGATAAATCAAGAAAGCATAATTTTTTTTTATCTATTATACCTTCAATTAAATAGCTGATTACTTTGAATAATAAATTTTTTTTCATCCACTTCATAATTAATAGAAATAAAATATTAAACTCATTAAATTTTTAATTATTTTCTTAATAAATTTGTCAATTCATACGTGAACAAGTAAAAAGGAACAGATGGAGTATTATTCTCCTCTTTACTTTAATTTTTTTTCACGTCCATTAATATTTATATACTCCCTCTGTCCTTACTCGTGCATTTTTTATTTTGTAGGTTTTCTTAATAATTTTTATTATTTTGATAAATCAAGAAAGAAAAATATTTTTATACTCTAAAATAATTACTTTGAAAAAAAGTAATACTTCTTGAATATCTTAAATTTTTAATTAATCCATTTCATAATTAATAGAGATAAAATGATAAACTAATTATTTTTAGTAATTATTTTCTTAATAGATTTGTCATTTAAAAGTGGACAAATAATTAGGAATAGGAGCATAGAAACAAATTGTCTACAAAGGGAATGTTAATTTCTTTCTAAAGTTGGTTTTGTTAGGTAAATGTGCTCTCATCTCGACTTCGTTGGGTAGTAAATATTTCTTCAGTCTTTATTACTGATTCATTTTTTTTGTAGTTATTTTTAATTATTTATTTATTTTGATAAATTAATAAATGACAAATCACGTAATTAGAGACATAGAAAGTATTGTATAATTCTATGTATCGAAATTTAGATTTAAAAAAATGTCCCTTAATATTTAGATTAAGTTAAATTTTAAATATTCAACTAAATAAATTTGAATATTTGCATGGTGAAAAAGGGGTCCAATGATTTAGAGGCATTAAAGGAAGGGAAGCACAATTCATAAATGCTTACATGACATTTTTCACTTTCGGTAATCACAGATGAAATAAATACCTTTCGCTTTCCTCATCTAACTCAAAATCTTAACCACTTTTGATTGTTTAATAAATTACTCTTTTCTTATTTTCTAGAAGTAATATTTATTTTATTATATTCTTGATGAAATAGTTAATTAATCTTAAAAATCTATACTTTAATCAACCTACAAAAATTTACAAGTAATTAATATATATTGAAATACTTTATTTATACATTGATTAATTATTCTCTTGATTCACTATTCAATAAATTCTTATTTGAAATAAGCTCAAAAAGTTAAATAGTCATTCAAATTCATTTTTTAATTTTTGAAATCTAGCATATATTTATCATTTGTTGAAAAATTGACTTAAGAAAACATTAAATAAAGATAAAAAGCTAAAGTTATTTATGTTTTTAATGTACTTGCAATCTAAAAATATGACGTATAAAAAGAAACGAAGGAAGTATTATTTACTTGTTCAATATTAATTTAAAAAAAGGTGTATGATATATCCTTCAACTTAGTTATTTAGTGTTGTTATACTTTTTTTAATAAAAGTGACTCATATATGCTTATATTTTTATGAAACTGACTGACTAATATATGCTCATATTGTTATACAAATGAATCACTTATATACCATTTTCATCTAATAGAAGTGAAAAATAATTTTAAACTATTCCCCAATTTTTTTCAATAAACTAATTCAACATTATTATTTAGTGGTTATATTTATTTATGTTTTACTAATTTTCTTATAAAATTTATTATAAATTCACTAATTTTTTTAATTTCAAATATAAAAACTAAATTACAATATAGCCGAAAAATAATTTTAAACTACAATACAACCAGAAAATAAATAGTTCCATTTTTTTTATTTACACTAAAGAATGAAAATACAACATGAATAAGAAACTCAAATAATGATAACAAGAAAATTCAAAAAAAAAAAATATGTTTAAAAGAAATTAAAATGTACCTTTAACTTTGCTAAAATATCATATATATCCCTAAATAATTTTTTTAATTAAAAGTAAAAAATATAAATGCAAGATTAACTTTTTCACTTCGTTAGACAAAGGGTATATATGAACTTTTTTTTATTACTAAGGGCATATGTTAATCATTTGTATAAGAGTAAGATATATATCCATCACATTATTGATGAGCTTCTAAATGACAAAATTAAAAATATATATCATTTAAAACAATTAAGTTTATTTTATTACTTTTTAAATAACCTAAATTTAATAAATAGATAATTAATAAGTTAAACTAAATAACAACATTATTTCTCAAATTTTTAAAATTAAAGCAAACAAAAATAAAGTATTTGTCTTTATAGTAAACGCAAGAAAAAATACTAACACTAGTAGTTTAGGGTCCTACCCCACCCCACACCCCCAAAACCATCGAAGAGGTTATTTGCTTATTGGCCATGTAATCCTATCATTTTAATGGATAATGTTAGATGTTTACAAAATTTGATCAAAAGATCTATAATATTTTTATTTTTTTAAAATAAAATGTATTACAATTAAAAGGATAATAATATTAAAAAAATAAAATAACATAGGTTAAATACTATACTAATTTTTCTAATAAAAAATATTTCCTTTTATAATTAAGTATATAGGGATGGTCATTAAATTTTTTAAACTCAAATGGTCAAATTAATCTACTAAGACCAAGAAATAGTCAAGTCAAAACTAAAACTTTTACCTAAGCTTTTGGTCTACATCCATTTTTCTCAATTGACCATCATATTTCAACATTATATCAACAATCACCTCTAGAATTTTCAGTAGCAAATAGTAATTATCATCATGATCAATTATAACTATTATTCACATCATTTATCATTCAATATTATCATCTATTAAAACATTAAATTACTATCAATAATAATAATCGTCATTCTTTATTATCATATATCGTTAATCAGTCTTAATCAATAATTTTTTCTATACCATTAATTACCACGATAATTTACTATTGATAGTCACATCACCATTGATAACTATGTACCTCCTACATCATCATCAACAATCATGTACATAATTAATTTGAAATAGTTTTTTGATATCGTATTAAATTATTATTTTGATAATTTTTTTTATAGATATTATCTTGGGGGGGGGGATTACACGTACTTTTGTATTTGGGCATGATTGTTAGGTGAGTATTCAAAGAGTTTGTCTCTAACATTCCAATGTTCCATTATGAGGGGCGCCCCAGCTACTACTACTATAATCAAACCTTCTTTTTCCCTCTCTTCATTAATTATATATATTTTTTTCAATCATTAATAATAATGACATATTCATTTAAAAATTTCTATAGAATAATTCTTCTCTTTTTATTCTTTCATATTTGAGAAAAATACCAGGGTCCTTTCTTCTTTAATTATATTATTTCATTTGTATTGACCTGTTGACCACAATATCTTCTTTTGATTATTCTTTTAAGGATATTTTGACTCATTGCTAAGCTCATAAAACTTTAAGTCTCCGAAGTTCGTTCAGTATTTAATTATTTATCTATTTTTAAATCAATATATTTAATAAGAAAATAATTATTGATATAGTAAATTTATTCTTTAATCCCTATTAATTTTAAATATTTTCAAAAAATTTTACTTTTTCCAAAAGTAATTAATTGATGTATAATAGTTAGTATTTTTTATTCTTTCTTGATTTGTGAAAATTGATAAATAATTAGGAATAACTAAAAAAAATAGATAAATAATTGAAGAGAAAGAGAGCATACAGTAGCATCAAATAGTAGTACTTTGAACGTACATATTACTCTTAAAAGTAGTAAATAACATTTGTAAATGATTTTTTTTTTAAAAATAAATTGTTTATAATTTCTACATCAACTTGAAATAAAACAATTATCATTAAAATTCCAAGTTTGAGAGGTATTATAAATAAAATAATGACTTATCCCCATAAAATTTTGATTTATAAGTTTCTTAGCTTGTTTTAAATAAATCGATCAGTTTATAAGGCTTGAGCAACATTGAGTCGGATCAAGCGAATCAATTAAAACATATTTATATATATATATATATATAACTGATAATTCAATCTAGTCAAACTGATTATTTTAAATTTTTTTCTCATTTCTTATTAGTCTAAACTCTAACCAATCAAGATTTCAAAATCTGTGATGGTGCAAGATAAATTCAAATAAATTGAGTAAATTCGTATTGACTGACAATTCTCTTAAATATTACAGTGGAATGAAATAAAAAATTTCAGTCTTTGATAAATAAGACAATAACTAATAGTCTTCTAAAATGCAATTTTCAAGTTAACTAAAATTTCATTTCAAATAATGGACACATATAATTAAAATAAAAAATATATCATAGGTGTAGCCTAATTCCCCACCTAATAAAAAGCCTAAACACGCGCAATGTCCATAAAATAGAGTTGCATTCCGGTCCCTCTAAATCTTTCATTAAAGGTCCTCTCCCAAATAATAATACTCCTTCCGTTTTAAAAAGACTATCTCTATTTTTTTTTAGTTTATTTAAAAAATAATAATTCTTTTTTTTGGTAATAATTTAACTTTAATTTTCCACGTGACATGTTTAAGACCATAAAATTAAAGGACACTCTAATACATTTGACATAACTTTAATTTAGAATCACAAGATTAAAAAGTCTTTTTTTCTCTTAAACTCTGTTTCAAATCAAACTAGCCTTTATTTTAAAACGAAGAGTAATTTTTAAAAAGCCAGAAAAAATAAATTTTAAACAAAATAATTATTATTATTAACATGAATAGAGGGCTTTCACGTGTGTTGTCAACCTGAGATTGTCGGTTCAAACATACTCTTTAACAAGTCAATGCAAATAAACAATATGGTCCATTGATAATAATAATAATAATAATAATAATAATAATAATAATAATAATGTTAAAAGACCAACTTCACCAACAACTTCATCTTCCCATCGACATATGTCTGGAATAATACATTATCGTAATCGAATCAGAATTTTTATTAAATAAGTTCAAAATATAAAGCAAATATATGAAGAGGTCGATTTGAGTTATAACAAATAAAAGTAAATTTTTTGATAAAGAGAGTTTAAATAAATTTTTTTGATCATAGTTGTCACAGTATCTGAATTAATACCAATAATTGATTACGATAATCATAAAGATTTACTTGTTAGATTCGTATAAATAACATAAGCTTTGATGACCCGCATGGCTAAGGTATTTCGTGTATCTGACACTATTATGCACCATTCCTTAATTTTATTTTTCCTATTTTACTGGAAAAGGAAAAAAAAAAAGTTTGAAGACATGCTTGTAAAGAGTTTTTTTTTTGTATATTTTTTTAATATAATTTTTGTGGTTCTTATTTGTTATTAATATATTTTGCGATAAGTTCATATGCATTGGTTTAGATTATTTAAGCTAAAACAAATCTTAGTAAGTTTCTTTTATTTTCAATTTGTAGTCTTTAATTAATAATAAAGAAGTTCTCTAATTCTCTTACAATCCTAGGAGCAGGTTATGTTATTCAGTAATTATAATTTTACAGTTAATATCAATTTAAATGGAATATTAACATTAGTTTTCTATTTAATTTAATCAAATATAAATTTATGAATAAGAAGTATATTTTATTATTTTGAGGAATAAAAGAATAAAACATGAGAACAAACCAACATAATGCTGGTTTTAATTATTGGTACATCTAGTATATATCTCTTTTTGACTAGACATTATCATATATTTACCCATAAGACAAAAGTATCAAAATATCAAAAAGTAGAAAATATATTACTCTAAAAACTAAATTAATTTCTTTTTTTAAGAAAAAAGAGTAATAAGGGTCTACTCTTTTGTTCAAAATTAGGACCCCACTCAACAACTCTTAAACATCATCTCTCTTTCTCTCTCTACTCTCTAGCATTTAATTATTAATTTTCACATATTGGATAGAATCTCTATAAAGACTCTTTCTTCTCCTTTCAATCCAAAATCCCCTTTTCCCTTTTTTTTTTCTTTACAAATACTCTCTTCTCCTCTTCCTTTTATTTCAACTCCAAAAAAAAAAAAGTGTTCTTTTTAAATCACATGATATTATGGAGCTTGGATTAAGCTTAGGAGATGCTAACACAAGTTCTTCTCCAAAATCATTTTTCTTGTCTAAGAAAAAAGTTATTTCTACTTGTAATGATCATGAGAAGAAAAAAAACTTAGGGTTTTGCATGGCTTTAGGAATTAACTCATCAAGTGAAAGAGTAGAACAAGATATTGAAGATGAAGAAAATAATACTTCTGAAGAAGGCACAAATAATACTCTACCTGTTCAGCTTGATCTCCTCCCTCTTGTTCCTCTTCCTAATCCTCCTACTAATCTGCCTCAATCACATCATTGGTCATCTGATAATGGTAAGTTATACATATTTATAAATTTTTAAAAGTAATGAATCTTGGATCTATTGTATTAGTATACAAATTAATATATACACATGCAACATATTAATACATGTATTTTTTTAAAAATTTAAAAAATTGTGATTTTCCCCCTCATGTATGTTCTAATGATTTAGTTCAAATTTTTTTGAGTTTTTAGTCAATAAAAGTCTCCATCTATTAATGACTTCCATTTTGTAGGAATTTTTTTTTAAATTTTTGATAGTATTGAAATGAATCTATTTTTTTTCAGGGAGTTCTGAAAATGGTTCGTCGGGAAACGGAGGTTTGCCGGCGGCGAGAGGTTTCGACGTGAACCGGCTACCGGCGGCGGGTATGGATGAAGTTTCATCTCCGAATAGTGTAGCGTCGTCGTTTCGGATGGATTTTGGGCTTTTCAAAAGCTGTGTTAATATTGTTGGCGTCGGAAATAAACGGAACTCGGAATCCGCCGGCGGGAACGACGGCGGTGAACCGGAAAGAGCATCGTCAAGAGCAAGTGATGACGATGAAAATGGTGCTAATACTCGCAAAAAACTTAGATTGTCAAAAGAACAATCAGCTTATCTTGAAGAAAGCTTCAAAGAACACCATACTCTAAATCCTGTAAGCACAAATAAAATAAATATAATTTTTGTTACTTAAAAAAAATTACAAGTATATTTTTCTCATTGTTTTCTTTCTTATTGTGTGGTTACAGAAGCAAAAGCTGGCACTTGCTAAACAGCTAAGTCTAAGGCCAAGACAAGTTGAAGTGTGGTTTCAGAATAGAAGAGCAAGGTAATTCTTTTTATTTTTTTTATTAACTATACACGCCGTTACTATGATTAATTTTTTTTAATAAAGAAAATATATTTAATTATTTGAAAAAAATTAGAGAATTTTGAAAGCAACAAAGAAAACATTTGTTTGTGACAGATGAGAATTTAATAAATGGGTCTGGTGTGGTCTATTTCCCCCACTTGAATACTTACAATTTTGCAGAAACTCCTTTCAATATTCTTGGATAATGTGAAGCAAGCACTTGTCTTTTTATGTATGCAACCACAATAAATGCAGAAAAAAAATTAAATTATAGTCATTTCATTTTCTTGAATTTTTTTCTTCTTTTGTTAATTGAAATAATAATTATTTTATTTGTTCTTGCAGAACAAAATTGAAACAAACAGAAGTGGATTGTGAATACTTAAAAAGATGTTGTGAGACATTAACTGATGAAAACAGAAGGCTACACAAAGAACTTCAAGAATTGAGAGCTTTAAAGACTTCTAATCCTTTTTACATGCAACTTCCAGCCACCACATTAACTATGTGTCCTTCTTGTGAAAGGGTGGCTTCCACCACCTCCGCCGCCACGGCTCCTCCGATCACTGCCCTCGGAACCACCACCACCACCGCTACCACTGCCACCACTACTACAAGTGACTCAATTCCTAAAGCAATTCCATTCCTTAACTCTAGACCAAGATTTTTTCCATTTACCACTACTAATAATAATCCAAATCATTCCCACCAATCAGCAGCTTCATGAAAAAAAAATGTGAATTTTAATTTTCTCTGATGTAAATATACTAATCATTGGTTTGGTTTTTTCTGCCTCAGAGATTCTGGTAGGGTGGGTTTTTTTATTTTATTTGTTTGGTGTCTGTTGGGATTATTATTGATGGTTTTTTTTTCCTCTCAACATATTGAGAATATTTTGGTTCATTTACATGTGAAAAAAAAAAGAAAAAGGAAAAAGTATGAGAAAAAGGTTTGTAGTTGTACTAGGTTTAGAAGAATTTCCTTTTTATTTTTATTATGAAAAAAAAATAGAACAATCCTTTTTTGGTCTTTCTATGATTGTTTTTATCTATTCTCTAATTTATATTATTGAAATTGTTTGAGTTTCATTAACGTTTTTATTTTGTATGGGCTCTAGTAAAAATACCTTTCGAGTGTATGAAAAAACTCCATAACAATATTAATATCTATTTAAAATCGCTATTGACGTAATATTCATTTTATACTTTAAATTTTGACAAATATTCCTTTTTAATGTTATATTTATAAGATATGAATGCAAGTTGAATTATTCCTTCGGTGATCAATTCGTTTAATATTTGTACGAGTGAAATTTATATTGTGCGTATCGTTTCGATCGCTGAAAGTAAAGAAGATACAAATTTGATATTATTTTTTTCTGAAAATAAAGAAGGTACAAGTTTGATATTATTTTTTTTGATAGGTTGATGATGAGAGGCATATATGTTTTCCTTGGTTCAAGGCATGCTTTGGTAGTATTTTGGTATGGGGGACTATAATATGTCTGTTGTTATTTGTTGCCCCTTTAATGATTTCTTTCCATTCAAAACAACACATTGATTGAATAGCAAATATTATTATTATTATTATAATAAGGTCCGCGTGGGGGTAGGAAAAAAATAGGGGGGACAAAGATGGCAATATTTATCAAAGTGTCTGCTAAAGTTAGGTACCCTTTATGACCACCCAATTATGAGTACACACCACCCAAGTACAATACACATTATATCAATTATGAATCATTTACACCTTCACCGTCGTCACGTGACCTTTATTTTAAAAAAAATTATTTATTAATTTAAATTTATATCGCGTAATATATAATTAAAGAAAGAAAAAAACTCACTCTATTTAGAGTGGAGATTGAATTGAAATATGAGTTTTTTTTTTTTTTTGTTTATATATATTTCACTGAGATCCTTAATGATTGATTGGCATATCACCTCTCATCAAACGTGATTGGTTCTTTTTTTAAAAAAAAATTCAATATACAAACGAAAATAGTGGTCCTGCCTCAGTTTAGGGGATAAATAAAATAGTAATATTAGTTTTGATATGAAAAACAGAAGGATTACATAGAAGCCGTAACTCGCTTACATGAACTTGAAATTGCTAGTAATTATCGACTAGTCATATGGTACGTCAATCACAAAATGATGAGTTTTCTTATTTCAGATTTATATTATATAGAATAAAAAAACAATAACTTGATTGATTATGATCAGATTAGAGCCATGCATAATAAAGATCAGTAGTAGATTGACTGTGAAGCCAAAGCGTCTTAATATAATAATATTAATTTTAAATTTTAGGATGAAATATCTATTATTCGAATTATAGTTGGTGGGTGATAAGAATTATGGAAGAAACAAATAGGAATGAATGAAGTTGTCTTTTACTCATATATCCTTATTGTTCTCTTGCTTATCATTATGTATGGTCAACCTCATAATTATGTTGCTTGCATCTGTAAATATATAGAATCGTCCCTTTCATTTTCCTTTTTCCATATTTAACAATACCCCACTAAACTTCACTCTGCATCTCTATTTATTGCATTCCATTTTTTTTTCAAAATTCATCGCCTCAACTAATTTTAATTCAAATTAAATAATTTAAACTAAGTGCAAATTCAGAAATTTACCATTTTAACCACTTTAATATAAAAAGTTTCAATGTTTCTCATTATAATGTCTGGCTAATTATATTTGATTACCAACAAATAGAATTTTATGTTTTTGGTCCCCCCCCCCCCTTCATAATACACCAATTTTTTCACAGACTTAATGGATATGTTCAAACATGTGAATACTTTTTCAAAAAATAGTTGAGAAATGTATTATGTGAGAATTGATTTATAATCTTCTTCTAGATAATTAACTTAATATTTAATTTTCTTGCCAAAAACAGCGAATAAATTTGAGGCATATACTTCTTGCCATATATGTGGGCCTCCTTATTAGAAATGAAAAGGATAATTGTACAAGCCAATTATACTCTGTTTGGATGGTTATTAGTTATTACATAATTATTTTATTTAATGCTATATTAATTTAATAAATATTATATTTGACTTAATTATAATAAAATTCATCGTAATAACTTATGGATTATTTGAAGGATATATCTGTTTAGATAAAATAACAATTTTCTTCTATTCTGTCTAATACATATTGAACAAACAAAATTTAGAGGAAGAAACAGCTATTTTTTAATTTAGTGGAGTGTAAAAAACAACAATTATATACATTAAGCTTATTTAATACCAAGCAAAAAAATCGATTATAATTGACATTTAATTATAGATAATTAACATGCAATGCATACCCAATGCAATTTTGTTTTAGCTGGTGGTCCAAGTGAGGTGGGTCGATAAAATAACTAAAATGGGTAACCTATTATAATCCTTAAATGTAGAATTTACCTAAAATGGTTGAAGTAAATTGTTTTAAATAAAGAAAAGTCATAAATGAATTATCATAAGTTAAGTTAAATAAATTCAGTAAAATCGGTTGCAAAGTAGAACCATATAAAAATAAAATAAAATAGGATAGATTATAAAAATAAAATTATCAAATAATAACTAAAATTTTTTTAATAGAAAAATATTATCACAACAAATCAAGTATTACACAAAATTTAATATTTAATTATCACTTAAGATAATTATTAAATATTATATTTAATCTAACAATAACTATACAAATGGCACAATAAGTGGCATTTGAGAGAACAATTTAATGGAGACAAATAATACACATAATTCAATGATAATCCCAAATACATCAAAACATCAGTGTCATTATACTATATTATTTAAAAAACTTAATGGCATAAATATTTTTAAAGAATCTAAACACACACATTAAAAAATAAAAAAAAATGAGGGAGATGACAAAATCAAGTTTCATAATTTATAATGTATAATAATAGACCGACCATGGCCCTCTTCTCTAACCCCACAAATTAATCCTTTAATTAACACATAATTATAAATAATAATAGTAATATGTGGCCAAAAAGGGACAATGACATGACCTAATCACCTAAGTAGAAAGTTCAACTCCTATTATTATATATGTCATCCAATGATTTGTGTTACCTTTGTTTTGTCTATCTCACTCATTGCCTAACCATATTCAAACCAATAGATACACTTACACATTCTTTTTTTTTTTTTAAAAAAAATTATTTTATTTTTTGTTGCTTTATTGAGTAGTCCTTTTCTTATACCAAGCTTATAAAAGGAGACAATAATAATGACAAGGATTATTATTAATCAAATCAAGAAAAATCTTTCTGCAGATGACTTCTTTTTCCATTACTAACTTTTTACTAATATTCAAAAGATTTTAATTTTGGGTCCATTAAAACTTGGTCATACTTATCCTTTTCTTTACCTAATTTCTTTTCTTTTTTTCCCCCAATTTGGTGCAAGAGATTTCCTAGTAAGACTCCATTGAGTTTTTAGATGCCTCCAATTTACCTTGTCAATCAAATCTAAAGATACTTCATTTGTTAAAAATATTGACCTTTCCAACAACTATTTTTTTTAAAAAATTGGTGCAACAATGCATTTCATAAACGAGATCAATGATCGATTTTCTTTTATTGTTTCGAACATATCTAATATAACGTATATTTATTCTAAATATCTGAAAAATAGCGATTATAAATTTTACCTTTTCATTTATATATATATAGTCATAATAGTCACACTAAGGACACTTGAAACGTGGATTTGTTTGCAAACTCGACAAATTTGAAACTTAGGTGGAAAATAATATAATTTAATCAAGAAGGGACTTAGTAAAAGGGAAATGTTTAAGAAAGAAATAATAATATTTCAATCTTTACATACGACAAATCTTTGCCCACATCATCGGAGAAAAATGAAAAAAAAATATTAGCAAAAGCAATACTTAAAGTAGCATAATATATACTACAAAGTTAATTTTTTTTATATATTGATGATAAACTTTATATCATCTTATCATCACCTTTTTGGTAGAAAATTCATGAAAGCAATTGCAGCCTTGAGTTTTGGATAAACCTTAGGTAGCATCAATTGAAAACAAACAAGTCTTGTTTTTATGACATATGCACACATTACATATTATTAATTATTAATTAGATCAATTCAATATTTTACAATAAAAAAAATTATTAGCAATAATAAATATAGATAAAATAGAGTGTTAAATTTTTTATCGATAATAGTAAATATCATTAGAATCAATATTGCTAAAAGCTTCAAAGACATATACGAAAAATGTTGATTGTTATTAAAAGAATATATTTAATGATAATTAAGAATTAATTGTCGTTAATAATTTTTTTTACGTAGTGACATGTTCGAAAAAGAAAAGGTTTTACTTTATTTTAGCACCTCGTGAAATTAGTTTTCTTAGTTCTCAAGTATTTAGTAACTAAATATTTATTATTATAGTTTTATAATATCACCATTTGGTTGGATAATGTTTGGTGAACCTTTTTAATAGTACTCCATTAAAGATAATATTAATAATATCTTCATTTTCCTCTTTATCTTATGGACCAAACAACAGAAATTAACTTTAACATTTTTGGTCATAACAAATTGATCCGAAGATGGTATATTTTGCCCTAAAAATAATCGTAGGAATATTCATTAATATATATTGTTCGTCCAACTAAATTATAAAATATATTTTAAAATGGTTAATACATTATCTTTGACTTTCTGAAAATTCGATTTGAGGTTTGTATGTAGTAAATCAGCACTTCAATAATTTCCTTTTTTTTAAAAAAAGTCATATTTAGTTGCCTCGTGACTAACTAGTATTCTTAATTCTTAAGATTTTCTTCTAAGTCTAGAAATGATTAAAATCAAATTGATTTGACAAGTATGATTTGCTAGATTTGATATTATCTTATTGTTAGGGCGTGTTTGATACAATTGAAAATCTTTTTCACGAATAATAATTGTTTTATTTTATTTTATTTTTTTATATATGATATATAAGTAAATATTTTAAAAATATTTATACATAATTTAGATTATTAATATGAGATGTAGGGTGGTGGAGATGGGGTCTACTGGATCGAGGGTGAAGATGAGCTTGGTGTGTCGAAATTTTCTTTATGAAACTTATTTTGAATAGCTTCATTAAAAAAAGTCATTTTTTATATTCTTTAAGTAATTTGTTTTCGATTTTAAACAATGATACAGAACACACCCTTAATATACATCAAATTAGTTGAGCTGTACCTAATAAACTTAAATAATAGTCATATTACCAAACATTCTAATTACTAAAAAAAACATAAAGAAAATTCTCCACGACATTTCATTATCTACAATTTTTTTCCCACTTATTTTTTTTTTAAAAAAATATATCTACAAAAGAGTGAGACATATCAAGTTATCTGGGCCTGCATGAGTTGCCATATTGAGTATGCCTGTGTTGTATTAATTATTATGTTGTACAAATTGATATAAAATTGGTAAACATCGATATTTTTTTAATTAGATATGTTAGGTATTTTAAGTAAATATGGACAAAAATTAAATAAAAAAATTCTAGCTATGAAAGGAATTATTCTAACCATCCAAATCATACAATTTTATTTTTTTAAAAAATGAAATATTAATAACATTTTCTATTTTTTCTTTCTCTAAACACAGACACACATATTAATTAATTAATTAATGGGGTGGTGACGTTTTCTACACGCAATTGGTAATGATTTGAGAAGAATATAAATTTCTTAGACGTTGAAAATTTATTTGACCAATGAGACATAATTCAAACCTAAAATAATTAATAATAATCCGTTGAATTACATGAGAAATTAATGATTTAAGGTAAGAACTTTGTTTGTCTGCAGCCACCCAACAATCAAATACTTTTTAAACAAAATTTGGTTGCCAACAATGTCAAAGATTTTGTGGGAGTGGTTAGATTGAGATCATTATACTATGATTACAAACATTATTCTTCTTTTTTACACCGACGATATAAAAAAATATATTATTAAATTACCAGAAAAAATAATTATATATAATAGTTCATAATAAATTAAAAGGAATTAGTAACATTGAGAAATAAGGAATATAACCTAGTAAAATAAATATTATCAGTGTATATAATATGAGTACGAAATATTGAAAAGTTCAACAAAAATTTCGATATGTTTTTTTTTTTTAATATAAATTGTGATGCGTATGTTGGGTAAGATTTTGTGATATCATTTCTACCACCATCTTTGAATTAAAATTTGTTGCCCTATTACGACCTCATTAAAAGTCCAATTAAAATGCTTACTAGGTAAACATATTGTTGTCATTGATTTTTTGTACCTCTTGAGAGAATTTAGGGGTAGTTTGATTTAAAATCGGGATATCTCAGGATTGTTTTCGTAGAATTAAAACTAAAGATTATAAAGTTAGATAATTATCGATTTTAGCTGATACCTTCTACCGAATATGAAATAAATTTAAACTAGGATTAAGTTGAAAAGGAGCTTCTTCGTCCTTCCTCCTATTATTAGAGGCATAATTTGAATTTGATATTTTCTAAAATATAAATGTGATCGCTCCATACTTGTGGGGTTCTTTGTGTTTTGGTTGTTGAAGAAAAAAATTTATAATTAGTGGCTCATAATTATTGAGAAGGGGAAAAAGTAGAAGTTGGATTCACAAGACTTTTAGGAGATTTCACATGTCAAAATGACAGAAAAAACATGCCTTGTTGGTGAAGGAATTTGTTGAATATGGCAGTCTTTATCTTTTAGTAGTAGTACATATTTTTCTTTTTAGCAATAGTCATCAAAGTGGTGGCTTTGTATTATTTTCCAGTCATGATAGCAATTTCACATTCTTTTTTCTTTCTTTACTTTTTCAAATTGAACCAAATGAGAATGAAATAACTCAAATCAAGGATAAGTCAACTTCTTATTGTGGCAATTATTCTTAAATAAATAAATAAATAGAAAGGGACTAAGATTTGTTGCTTCTTGGAAGGAGCAAAATGGTATAGTATAGTTGTATAAAAAAAAAAGAGAAAATAGTCACCACGCCAGAATTAGTTGGACCACATAAAAGGGGAAGAGGATTCATTGTTTCTCCAAAAAAAAATAATTTCTAAAAGTACCTAACTAATAGAAAGCAGTGAAAAGTAAGTAACTCCGTTTATGTCCGAATCAAAATTGTATCGTCAAATCTCGCTATAACAATATTTCATTCTATAACGAGGTTTAATTGTATATATATAGACTATTCTATCGAGTTTTTGTTATTTCTCAACAATACAAAAGATTGTTGATGGATAGATGAGCCACCTCCAACTTAGCATAATAATACACAGAAGATTGTTTTTTTTAAAAATAATATATCCAGTGGAGGGCAAGCTAAACCAAAGATTTGATATCCAAAATTCTCAGTTAAAATACACAGCCAACATTACCAGAACTACTAAATTTTATAATTCAGAAATATTGATGATTTATTTCCTAGCCTAGCTATATCATTACCTCCTATTCTAATAGCGACACAGGTGATACTGTTGAATGATATAGCAGATAAAATAATTACTAGCTAACAAGCAACAACACTAAATTACACTACAAAGCCCGCCTGTCCTACAGGCGCTAATTGCACCATATTACACAATTTTGGCCTCAACGTCAACAACATCAAACCTGAGCACTCCTCAAAGTCCTTGAGGATATATATGAAGATGAAATATGAGCGCACCAGCAGGGTGCGATGAGAAAGCCTAAGGACCAGTAGGTGAATCTTGAATAGTTTAGTTTCCAGAAGCTGGATCGTTTCTGAATTGCTGCTCTACCATTGGAGGGAGGAGAAGCGCAAGCCTGGTTTTGTATCTTGCAATGCGTCTAAGCCTTTCTTCCCTTAATCTGCAGATTTTCCAAGAAAAATGGGTCACTTATATTTATTCACCAGTAAAAAAGTCCTCAACCAATTTCCAATTAGTCATCAAATACATATAGCCCTTCCCCTACCCTGGAGACAAAGGAAAGGAAGAGAGACGGGAAATAACTGCTTCAAGAATGGCTGTGGGATATAATGAAGATTAAACTAACCGCTACGAATCTCATCACAGTTCATTATCAGAGCATCAGATGCAGTATCTAGCTGTAGCTGGAATGAAGACCAGATCAGTTTGTCGGCCAGATCTCCTAATTTCTGGGCTGAAGGAGGTCATTATCGAGATGGCCAATACCAGCCACACACAGATTTTGTGCAGCAGAATAATTGAATACAAGGTTTCTGTTGTTCAATCTCTTTCTTAAGGTGTCTAATTCTGCTAGCATCTCAAGTTAAGGGTGCATAAAGGGGAAGAGTTAACCACATGATTTGAGATGGGCCTACTACTTTTTTCCTTTTCTATTTAGATGGTGTCAAATTTTTTATCCATTTATCAAAAGAAATTAGTCCCTAGTGAAATAACCTTGGGATTTTGGGTAAAAGAAAAGCATTATTATCCTGCTACACTCGTGGTTTTCCCTGATCTTAACAAATACCAAAGTGAAGCTATGGGCACATTTCCACCTTTGGGGCGTGTGTGTGTGTGTGTGTGTTTGGAAAGAGCTCTATCAACAAGGAAATAGTTATAGCATTAATAACAAAAAACCGAATACCAGAAAGTTTTTATTACCGTGATCTAATCCTTTTAGCACGCTTGACATGTCTTTGCAAAAGTTCTTTTGGAGATAAATGCTCAACAGATTCCCCAGCCTGCAAGCAAGTAAACAAAAAGAATCCCTTGTTCAATTCTACAATTGAACACCAATTGCCATCTCTAACTACCCAACTACATTGAATAAGTAGGTACATCTCTACAGACTACAATCCAATCCAGGACATGTGAATCCTAGCACATAATAGCAGACCAGAAAATCAGAAATGACAAAGCAGTGAACTTGAGATATGGTTAAAGCAACACCCAGAATTATTATTTTTTTGAAAGAGATCAATGCCTTTGTGGTCATGCTGAGAGGAAAAATTCAGATCAAATTTGAAACAATTGAACTTGCTCAACCTTAAAACATATATATTATGTTACATACAAATAAATTAATAGGGAGATGCAACAAAATTAATATGGAGCTCATGTGGAATGTAGTAGAATTTCTGAAGTCTTACAACTTCACGAGAGGAGATACAAATGGATAAAGCCTCTTGGGACCCAACATCTCATCCATCTCTTAATTGATTGAGCTGCTCACATTAAAAGAAAACTTCCAACCTTTGATAAAAAAAATTATATCATGCACACCAACCAATCCGCTGGGAAGCCTATCCAGCTCAGGCATGGCTCCAAACCATGTTTAGTAGCTGGAATTCAGACATCTTCAGACTGTTACGCCCATGCCTTAACCACTAGGTCATCCTCTGGGGTGACAGACATTCCTTTGATGAAAGTTAACAGCCAATAAAGGAACTCAAGGACTTCAATATAACATGAAACATACCATACTTCCATACTTGCAATTCAAAACATTGGAGCGTATTCAAAAGATTGGTTGGGGAAAAAATACTCCTCAGAAACAAAATATTGCATTCAACTTGGAACAATAAAGAAAATGTCCATATGCAAATAACACTTCGTTATGTACAATTTTTTGAAATGTGGTGAATTTTATTTTATTTATACAAACCTTTCCTCAATATAAAAGTTCAAAACCTTATTTTACCCTAAAAGTTGATAGGGATGGGAAATTCACCAATTTCAGTAGTAGCATAGATGAAAAACTGCAGTCCTACAATTAGATGGATGGTAAAGTAAAAAGTTCGAGAAAGTAAACCATGGCATAGTACAAATCATTAATCTTATACAAGACATCAATAACAGTCTGGTAAGTTCAATGATCAGCAAGCAGTAAATATGGTCAGTACTCCCGATTCTAGAGTGAATCAAACGTAGGAAGGTGATGTACAGTAGGATAGATTCATATCCTTTGAAAAGATAGATTGTAGGATAGCAACAACAGTAACACTAAACAGAAATCGAGAAAGATTTGGATGGAAGTGAATTGATGCGGAAACGGAAGATTAGATGGGAAAATTGAAATTAAAAATTACTAGAACGATTTGTCATGCAGTGAAGTGAGGATACCAAATGCAACCTATTAACACCTGCTGATTCAGGGCTTCTACAAGTGAGGACCCTGACAAATATATTTATTGTAGGTGGCATTCTTGCACCAAGAACACCTACTTTCTTCCCTCTCACCTCAACACTCCCACCCTCAAATAAGGAATCTAAGAATGAAGTAAAAGATCCTGCCCCAATTATGATTAACATAAACATAAACCATGATTTACTAGTAAAATGAGTTCAATTCCCTCGCCCATAGCAATCATTCCCCATGTACTTTAGATTACAAGACAAACAACAATGGCTAAATTATTTCCAAGCATCTAATCATTCTGGTACAATCACATTCAAACTTTCACTCACTAAGTAGATAAATTCAAGTGCTCACCTCTTCCTCTTCTTCTTTATCTCCCTCCTTTTTCACAGGAGATTCAGCATCTTGTGGAGCTAGTGCCAAGGGTCTAGGAAGAGATCTTACCCCATCCATGTATTGGGACTGCCAACGAAATGTAAAGCAAATTAACATTAAAGGGAATAAATGCTACTTAAACATAGAAAGTATTTCTTGCAAAATTTCAAAAACCACATTAAGAAACTCATCCAGCACCACAGTTGCACATTTTTTCAAGAAAATTTAAATAATTCAGACAACAAATGCAAGACCAGGGAGGAGAATCAGCAATAGAGAAGCAAGACGGAATCGTGATCTGAACTGATTTGAGATCATAATCGGTTTCAATTTCATCAAATGCCCTCTCCTCTACCCTCTACAGTTCACAAAACTACCTTTTCCTCAAAATACTACTTCAAATAAAAAAGAAAAGAGAAAGGAACAAAAACAACTATAATCCTTAGTTAAGAACTTAAAAGGAACGAGATTTGGCTGCAACTACTTGAATTGGTACTAGTTTTGAAGAGCTGTGAGAGAGAACCATGATCCAAAACTGGTTTTGAACATTCAGATCAGGTCAAAAATAAAGTAATATAACTTGAAATTATGTAGCTATACTATCTAAGCAGCATCAGGTAAATGTTTAAATTTTAATGAGAAATCTTTTAAGAGCTCTGCCCTCAGGTATCCAAATAAACTCATTCAATTTTGAACATCTTATAAATTCTAAAGTTGCTAATACTTCCCTCAGTGCTCTAGCATTGACATGCTTCTCTTCAAACCTAATACTATTTTCACAATAATGTAAGGGAACTTACATTTTTCTTCGACATTGTCACAATAACAACAGAGCTAAGGTGACAAACTCTCAAGTAAATTTACAGTTGACGGAGATGGAATTAAACTACAAATCTCGAAATGCATGTGTTGGAAAAGTAAGAAGTAATAATTCTTAATTAACAATTCCATAAAGGGGTTCGTTATGTTTCCAAGTATAGTTAAGTCTTCAATGTTTTGTCAGATGAGCAGTAGACTGGTTTTTTCTCTATGATTGTTATATTTCGAAAAGGGAAGTTTTCGTCCTTGGCGTTCTATAAAATAACATCACTTGAGGTCATCTATAGTAGGGTTGGCAAAATTAACCCATGAAAACTTGGCCCACCCAATCCGTCCAAGTTTGGGCTGGTCATTGACCTGCCCATTTATTAGCTCAGTCGACCAAAACAAATTGGGTTGATATGTGTGGCCCAAGTTGACCTATGAGAAATCTTATCAAAATAAGATTTTTTTTGCATGAAATACTATATATATTTTTTTTATTTTTTTATGACCGTGGTGTCTGGGCCAACTTGTCCGCACCTCGACTAATTCCATGGGACACCTGCCACCTCCCACCAGCAATAGGTAACTCTGTCCCCCAAGGCCTATTGCTGGTGGGAGGTGAGAGGTGTCCCATGGAATTAATCAAGATGCGGACAAGTTGGCCCAGACACCAGTCGTAAAAAATTATATATATATATATATATATATTTAAAAAAAATAACTGACAGTATCTGTCCACTTTTGACTGTATCTATCACCAAGCTCAGTTATTTTGTATACGAATTGAGCCTGAAACCTTAAGTCACTCAAGATACTGCCAAAAGAAAATTAATACTTCAAAAAGAAAGCACTAGAGCAATAAATAATGATTTCTAGTTGAGCAAACCTGAGTGTCATCTGGAAGCCCATTCCTCAACCACGAGCGACAGAGGGTGTAGAGAGAAGCATTATCAGAAATTCGGACCTACATCAAAAAACAAAGGTAACTATCATGCAGTAAGAACATGTTTCTACGGAAAATATAGGGGATGCAAGGAAAGCACCTATACCAAAGCTAAGCAGTGAAATGTTAAAATGAGGTCATGCTAAACCACAAAGACCCCAGTTTGCAGAAGAACTAATCAAAATTGCTTCACAGATTGAACGCTCATCAACAAAGAAGAAATTGGGGAAAACTGATAAGAGAACCTAATGTTCTGTCAAGTCAAGGAAGTAGATGCTTTTTTTCTAGTTGCGGTTAAGTTGTACATAATTCATCTCAAGCAAACATCAACTTAATATAGAAGGGTGCACACTCTCGGGCAGATCTTATATACATTGTAAGAATGCAATCACCAGACATAAATAATAATCTCACCTCACCAGTAATAGGCTGTAAATCAAGAAAATAGATGACTAGTGTTACATTACATCTTAAATTATCTTGCCATCGCCCTTTGACAATAATACCACATAAGACATGAAAAACCACCACCGAGACAAATCAGAGAAATTTAAAATTGTAGTTACACATTTCCAAGTGAACAAAGTTTCTTATAATTTCATTGTAAAGGTACATTACATATCACACACACAAAGGAAGTTTTAAAGTTTGTTGGAGTGAAAGAACCAACAGTACAATCAATCAACTAACTTCCTATCCCAAACTAGTTCAGTTTGGTAACCAATACCACAAATGCTTAAAGATACCGATTCAGTGCCTAATTTCCAATACTAACATATTTACAACTGAATTATACCTGTGCTGGATTGCAAAGGTGTGTGAAATTTAAAAGGGAGTCAAAACAATGTCATCTATCAGGGCCTTCTCCATAAAATTTAGATTTGGTAGCTAGAGAAAATATTATCTACACAACTTTATGAAATAGTAGTGACGAAATAGTTAGCAGATATGTCAAACTCCAACATGTTTTTCTTTTCTGCTTATTTTTTAGGACAGGAAATGATTTAAAATGACTTTCATCTGTCAAAATGATGATCATATCAGGCATGAAATAAAACATGCAGTATTTCACAAATCAAACTAAACAGCAAAATAGGCACTTACCTTTCTGTCTCTGATTATAGCAAAAGTTTCATCCTTACTTCTGTCCCTACCGCAAGCAAAATATAGAGCTCTAAGAATTTACATATTAAACATACAAGGGAAACAGGAAAACTAAGTAAAACCTATATTACCTCTTGTCTCTGAAACCATTACAATCTGAAAGGGAAGGCTGAGTAGAAGCAATCTGGAACACAGAAATGTAGCAAGCAGAATCAGGATACAAGGAAGGTAACAAAATTGTGTATAAAATAGATCTATGGAACACACTAAAAGAATGTAATTTCTCATTTGAAATTGCAGCACTGCATTACTGAGATAGGTCATTCAAGTAAATCTGCAGGACAATATTGCCACAAAGCATGAAAACAGTGAAAACAAGCTGGGGGAACACAAGGATTAAAGGGCTGTTTGGAGCAGCAAGAGAATAGTCGGTTAATAGAAAATAAACCAAGTTATTTTCGGAAAACAAGAAAATTCTCTTCTCAATACTTGCAAGCCTAGTCTGGGGGTTCATGTGCGAACCCTTTTTTATTCCCCTCTGCTTCCTTGTACTGATTATACGAATCGAGCCTCAAATTTTGGGGGGTTATGTTGAAATTATGTTTTTCATTCACCCTACATTTATTTAAATTCCAAAACACATGTAATTGTAACTAAAGAAGTTTAGCCGTTTAGAGAATATTTAAGAGTCTCCATATGTAAGGCACAGCAAATATTTTTTGAAGATTTCTTTCCAAGAGACAAAGCCAACACCAATCTTCTGAAATCAGATCCAGAGAAGCATTCGTTTCTCAAGTAGGAACGAAAAGGCAAAAAAAAAAAATATTTCCAAAAAGGAAACAAAAACCGAAGGTTCTCAAATCAAGATACTACTTAAGGTAGGATGTATGCTATTCTTCCAATCCAATGCAAACACAGTCCACTTGACAAAATTAATTTTAAGAAATTCTCAAGCCACTTGCAAATTGGTCGCACATAGTTCAGTATAGCGAGGAATCCCCAAGAGTTAACCACTTTTGGTAATCAGCACATACACATATATCCTCAGAACTTTTTTTGTGTCAATAATAACATACTTCCTCTTTCCCCACTGTCTTGATTGTTGCTTGCTCCCTCCTTTTTTACTACTGAAAGATCAATTTGACCGATAAAATGAGATTTGACAAAACTCATGGGTATGGGAGACAGAATGTAAGAATAAGAATGTTACAAAAAAATTGTGGTCGTGCTAGATTGAGACTCATGAGTAGCCTTCATTCCTCTTCTCTCTCTTTCTTATTTATTGGAAAAGGGCGAAAAATGCTCCTAGACTATCGAAAAAGATGTAATTATACCCTTCATCCACCTATTTCGCTGAAAATACCCTTTGATTACCTTTTTGGCTCATTTATACATTTATGACTAATGCTCAACGCTTATTTAAAAAAGTTTATTTAAATTCTGTGGAATTTTATTATTGATCCGATTTTAAACTCTAACCCCAACTAAATAAATCCACCCACACAATTTTCTGACTTACTCAACCCAAACACTAACCCACACGAAAAAAGGTAAAATTTCACCGTAAAAATCATTCTCTACCATTTTTGCACAACTCACTGAGAATGTTGTTGTTGTTATTGAAACATGATAAAATACTTTTAGCTAATTTTGGGGATTTACTTCCCCAACTTCAGCTAATCAAAGGATTACTCTAAATAGCTTCTATGAGACACTGCCTCGTCCTAGACGAGAAAACAATACTCCCCCATCCCAATTTAAGTTTTTACTTTCCTTTTTGGCCTGTCCCAAAAAGAGTCTCAATCTATATTTAGTAAGTTTTCCAATTCCGGCATTCTACATAGTAAGTTTAAGCCCTCAAGTTGTGAAGGACTATACACATATTTGATTTAAGACCACAAGATTTTAAAGACTTCATACATATTTAATTTAAGATCACAAGATTCAAAAGACTCCTTTTGTTTCTTAAACTTCGTCCAAGTCAAACTAAGACACTTAAACTGGAACAGATGAAGTAGCATTTTCGGAACCAAATTGATCCATAGTCTTAATATGAATATTCAACAAATTACTCAATTAAACTATTTAACCGTGATGCGGGCCGTATACACCTCAATTAATCCATTGGACAACCCGTAACATCCCACAAGACGACATGCCGAGTTATCCTACGCACCAAGGTTGGAGCAGATGCACTTACATTGGATGTTGTAGTTGGGTTTTGAACTTGAATCTCCGGATTGTAATTCATATACTCAACTACTTAATCATCCCCTTGAGACAAAATGAATTTGATGTGTCTCTAAACTGTAAAGTACATCGATTTCACGATTTTTAAATTATTTGTATTAGAAGTGTACATTTTTTTAAGGAGTTGTGTTTGCATAGTTGAATGTGGCCTTAAATTTTGGATTCTGACCTTGAGAGTATCTCTCTAAAAAAAAATTAACTTCAGGAGTTAGCACTGGGCTTCGGCCAGTTCTGGCCATTTTGATCTGTGGGCTGAGGTTTGAGATGCAAGGGACCAGCTACAACCCCCCATGGCAGTGACAACACCAGCCCATGAGATTCATAAGTTAATACAGGGTTCATGCCTCCATTAAAGGACTATGGTAAGGTGGTTCATCGCCTAGGGTCAGGTCAGCCCACTTGCCAGGTTAGCCACAAACTTACTAACACACCTCATTGAAGAAGCCTGAAGCTGGCTTTTAAATTCCAATAAGCTTGACAAGGTTATCAAAAAGGTACAGCCTATGGATTATGAACTACAACTCCTTTCAAGCTCAATGATACACCAAGGGTTCCTCGTTTCTCAACTAGGAAGGTGGCGTCCGCAGATCCCCTTCATCAACCCTCCTTGGTTGCTGCACATGGTCCCCTTTGATGTAATCAGTAGCCATGATAAACATGATGGCTCAAAGAAGAAAATCAGTTTCAACAGAAACTTTAGTGCAAAATGGGCAAATCTGGCAAGATGTTGGGTTTATCAGATCCAAATTCCTGAGTCCTAAATATAAGGGACAAGCATTTTTATAGGCGGGATGAGTGATAGCATGTGAAATTTCTACTTTAAGCTCCCGTGGTTGACCTAAACATTGGAACTGGATTAGCAGTTAAAAGTTGTGTTTCCTTATATGAAGTCCCCCGAGATCAGTTAGTTGCAACAAGCCACCTGAGTGATATCACATCCCTATGAGCTCATTGTAATTCCCTAAAGATGCACTAGTCCGAGAATGATCACAAATGGAGAACTTGTTACTCTACTATTTCAAATATTTCCCTTTTTTCCTTGTTTCTTTCCTCTGTTTTTTCCTTGTTTCTTTCCTCTGTTTTTTCCTTCTTCTTTTGATTGCTTTAATAAATGCAACATGGTACTTATTGATTGCAGCAAAGAATACATAGTCAATATACTTTTTTTTTAAAAAAATGAGTGGCTTTAATAAGTAAAAGTGGATCACTGAACAAAAGCACCAATAGGGAAGAAACAAGTTACAATGACGCACCTGGGAATTCACAAAATTCAAACCTATCATCTAAGGAACGTTTGATAATCCGCCCAAAATGAGGCTATTAATGATTTTGTAGATACACTAGAGGTAGACAAATTGTATACGACAGCTCAGAGGAGTAGGAGTTTTTTGCAGAAATTCATGTGTAACTAGAGCTCTGTCGGAGGCTTAATTCTTTTAACACCCTCCATACAAGAAGCATGTTGATTCGTAATTTACAATGGTTACCAAAAAAACGTTTATCTAATAACATGCGAATTCAACCATCAATTATCAAGATAATTAAAGTGAGTATTAAAATAATTACAAAAACCTTGTTATGCGAAGAACTGACTACTGGAAATCCCTTAACCGCACCAGGCAAGACACCACTCGAAGCCGCAGGACCAGCAGAATTGACAGTAGGAGACGATCCAAGAAGAGCGTGTTGTAAATGACTCGGTCTAACACCCGCAGACTGACCCGAACCCGGATCCATCTGATTCACCCCAAAAATTGGTCTAGACCCGAGGTGGCTAACAACTGGCCGATTCGGGTAATTACTAGGTTTGGACAAAAACCCGCGGCCGGAGGAAGCAACTGGGTAGAGAATGCTGTGGAGATGAGGTTGAGAATCGGGATTAGGAGGTTTTAGTGCTAATTGAGAGTAACCGGGATTGGATGAGGGCGGTAAGCGTTGGGTAGATGGAAAGTGAGAAGATTGGAGGGAAAAAGGGGGATGTGGTTGTGGGGTGGGTGGTCTTACAGGGTTAGAGAAAATTGGTCTTGTGGGTATACCGGTGGTTATAGCTGCATCGGCTGTGGCGGTGTTGGTGGCGGCGGTGGGCGGAGGATCCGGCGGAGCTGGTGGGGTAGAGAGTGCCATGCTTTGGTGTTGGCGGGGAAAACTTTTGGGTATTTTTATTAGGGGGAGAAGAAAGAGATTACTCACAATTTGATTTTGAATTGAAAGTCTTTATCACTTTGAAATTTAGCAACGGTGCGGAAAAAGTTTTTTAACATTACAACTTTGACGAGAATACGACACCGTTTCGTATGATCCATATTATTGCATTTTGCACTTCAAGTCCCTTGTAACTTTTGTGGAAGTCATTTTTACCTCCTAGAGTATGTATTTGGACTCGATTAAGCCTTCTTTTGATTTAAAAAAGAAAATTAATTTTAATATATGTGATTTTTAGGATTTGATTAATTTAAATTCACTTTTTGGACTGGAGTTGTAGTATTGGGTAAAAGCTTAAATGAATTTATTTATTTTTGTTGAATATTATATTGTATTAGAAAATTTTAGTTATTAATTTAATAATTAAAATGAGCTATAATTTTAATGATAAGTTTCGAATCAATAAAATTGAAGTTTGGATTTTGCATGTTATCACGTCAGGTAGGTTTGCTTAAAGAGACTAACGTGATATCTACCAATAAATTTTTATTGAATTTATGATTTGAATATAATAAAATTTTAACTTTTTTCAACGCATTATGTTTTACAAAGGAACAACAATAATAACAAAATCATTTTCAAAAGGTTCGAAAGAAAAGTAGACCGTCACGTTAAAATGAAAATATTCAAAAAAAGAAATTACTAATAGTAGAGATATTAAGGATAATTAAAGTAAAATAAATAATAGTACTGATAAAATTGATGCATGAGATAATGCTAGCTATTAATAATAATGTTGATTGTAAAACGGACAACAAATTCAGGTTAGGACCTTATTCTACCACTTTACTATCGACTAGCAATCTACTCTAATCTCGCCATTCATATCTTCTTATCTAGGGTCATGTCCTTGGTGATTTAACATTTATGTCACTTTGTGTTGAATTACCTCCATCCAATTCTTTCTCGATTTATCTTTACCTTTCTTCAAACCTATCATCGCTCTATACCTCTTCGCTAGGATATTTGCACTCATCTTTTACACATGCTCAGATAATCTCATTCTCACTTCTCACATTTTATCCATTATGGCGAGAGTTTGTATATATTCGTTATTGCTCTTTTCTCTTCTAAAATGCATGCACATCCATGTGAGCAATCTTATTGTTGCTATCTATATTTTTTGAACATGTGAATTTTTGACTAATCAATACTTCACCCAGTATAATATAATCAGTCCATAACGATTTCATAAAATTTATCGTTAAATCTTGATGATACTTTCTTATCATATGAAGTAAAACACACGAGGGAACCTCTATATTATTCGCCACCTCCAATATAATGTGTGTCATTCTCTTTATTCCTGAATTATAAATCTAAGATATGTATGATACATATATATTTATAATAACTTAAGTGTCTACTTGTATACATTTTAACATAAAATAATATAAATATCTATTAAAGCTAAGTTAAATGATACGATTAGGTATAGTTCCGACTTTTATATTTCATAAAATAAAATGAAGTATTAATTTTTATCTGAAAAAGGACTCGAATAAACGGAGGAAAAAAGAAGGCAAAGTTTTACTCTTTGCCACTTTACTCATCTCTCTGCCAACGCTATCATGATCTTCGTAGCTGGAGCTCCTTTATGTACAGATTCTTCTTCTTCATGTTCCCAGGTATCGTCATCCTCGTTTTGTTTTTTTTTTAATTCAAATCCAACTTCAGGTTCAATTCCAATCTTAATTAAGGGCTGAACTGCACCCACATAGTGCATATGGTACAGTTAATCCCTTTTCTACTACAGATAACGTGTCTTCTGCAATGTATATGATTGATTTTTAGTAATGGTGTTGCAGTTTAATCATAAAGACTCCACCTTTTTCCCTTTTGATTGGGTTAAATTTGTTCATCTGCGCTAAGTTGATAAATTATTATTTTTGAAATTCGTTTGTCCTTAGAATTGATGTGGTTAAATAGAGAGAAAATGATAAAAAGTAGTAAAAAAAATTTGATGAAGAAAAGTAGTAACAAATTTTATTAATGCTTGGGCAAAGAAGGCCCCTATACAAGATGTGTACCAAAAGCAGAAAACCTTCAAAAAGTTATGGACTTTGGACTGTTTTCTTGATTTGTACATTGGACCAAAGAGGGACTGCCTGGTTTGGACTGTAACATCTGACTTTGTCAGATCTTTTGTTCTAGACTTCTAGTTTGTTTGATCAGTTTTCATCAATTGCCATCACTGTGTAGTTATTGTGCAAAAACCTATTTGATATTCGAGCTAATTTCTTTTCTCTGCATTACAAGGGATACAAAGTCTTCTATTCTGTTTCTATCTAGCTACTTAATAAGAACATCTGATATGAACAGGGACATGACATCCTGACGGATTTGATGAAGCATCCTGTTCTGGTATCTGCATCGTCTTCATTTAATGACGTTTCAGAAAGGAAATTCTCTGTCTGTAAAGATTCTAGTCCTGGTATATCAAGACATAATAGATGGGTTTACATTTTCCAGAGAGAATATGCAACGGTGGATCCTGCACTTGTCGATGTATGTTCATGCTTTCTTTAATAATCCTACTGAAATGACTTCTGACCTTGTTCCCCACCATTCTCCAATTTGTATTTCTTCTTTCTTTTGTCATAGTTCTAGACTTGCAGTTGCATGAGAGTCAATTTAAAGTAGTTTTTCTTGTCTCGTCTGTCTTTATCACCCACTTCTTGTGCCACAAATCATAATGTGTCTGATTTTTCTGCATAATACCTAGTCTGTCTAATAGTTAGAGGAGGTGTTTCCTATAAATATCATGTTAGCACTACAAAATTCGGCAAGGCTGTGACTTAGAAATTTTTTGGGAGGCTGTGACTATCTACTGTACCCATTGCTGCATGAGAAAAAAATAAACTATGCTTGGAAAAAGAAAAGTAGTAGACCATAAATTAGTTGTAATAGTTGAGTGTAATTGCCTCGAGGGAATCAATGCATTTTGATGGTCAGGTTGGATATTACGCGGAAGGGAAATTGAGTCCTCAATCTGCCTGATTGTAAAATGCACTATTGTATTCTATACCATGCACCGTGCATATATTCTTAGTCTGAAACTTGGTACGTGCAAAATATTTAGAATAATGGTTGTCATTTCTATCTTGGAACTGAAGTGTCCATTATGTTTACGGTTAGCTGATTTAAGTGTTTCGTGTTAGGACTTGTTGTTTTCCTTTTCAAGTATGTGGACTCTCTTCTAGACACTTTCCTGATCCTTTCTGATTGAAGTATCTTTATACCCAATACTGTGAGTTTGTAGCTATAAAGATTCATCTCCATTGTTGGTATGCTTCTGTCCAACCTCTTTTTGCTGGCCAATCTGTGCTCCATACTCATTCTTATCATTTTCAAAACCTCTTTTTTATCATCTTGACATACTTGTCATGTCGTGATGATATTCTAAAGATTTTCTCTTGTCATAATTAAGAGTTCTGTCAAGTTATTCTTCTTTTGGTTAGCATTTCTTTCGACTTTTATAGCAGAAGTTGGAGGGATGTGATTGATTGTTGGTCATGTGGTTTCTCTTGAATGTATTCCTCCTTCAGTTTGCTTCATAGGTCATTTATGTAAAAACAATTCTAAGTCACTGAGAGTGGTTGCCGTTTCTTTTTGTATTTATGTTAGAGCAAATCTTTTGACCATTCCATTTCTCACACAATGCTGATCTACTACAGTACCTTAAAGATTGTTAGCAAGTTTTTCAAAATTGTCCACTCTTTTCTGCTGTTCTAAAAGATCTCCTATGTTCTTGAACATAGGTGGTTGGGACGGATGAGGCAACAACTTGCGTAGGCCTTGTCATAAGGAACCAAAACAGTGGAATGTAAGAGGAACTATTTAGACAAAAAGACATCACTAATTTTTATTCAGGTGTTCAAGTCTAACTATTGTGATTGTGACTTCGCTACAGGACATCTGTTGCTCACTTGGATTCACCAGATGTTGTTGATATTGGCCTGGCACAGATGTTGGCTTTTGTTGTCAATCAAAGCTCTGATGTCATGTTGGATGTATTCTTCTCTAATCTTTATGTTAAACAACATTAGCAACTAGCTTCTTTTTTGTTCTCTATTTTTTTTAACTGTGGATGCCGACATTGGAAGTGTATAATATGCAGGTTCATCTTATTGGTGGTTTTGATGATGCCGCGCCTGAAGTCAGGCCAAGATCCTTTTTATTCTTTGATTTTCACAGAGAAATTGAGTCATTTAGAGGCTAGATAATGAAGCTGAATCTGTTGGACTTCTTGTGCAGCATGTTAATGGTAGTAGAGAAAGTCAGGGAAAGTTGGAGGGCTATTCCTTTCCTTTGTGTAAGAAAATAGTTGACAGCCTGGCAAAGAGTAATATGAAGTTTCAAATTCACACACTCCATGTTCTTGGGCATAATACAAGACGAGATTCTGAAGGAATTGCATACCCCATCTTCACTGGTTTCCTGGTAAGGTGTATTTTGTATTTCACATTAGTTTATATCGTTCATTATCAACAAGGGAGGGAAAACTTAGTGGTAAAAGTCCTCCCCCCAATCTTAAGGTTTGGGGTTTGAATCAATAATGATGAAAAGTAAGAAAGGACTGTCGCTATTCAATTCCTGGTTAGGGAATTGTCATTCCAGTACAGTAGTTACAATTCAACATTCCAAGTTGCAATACCACTTTTGAGCTACTAGATAAATCATATACATTTTCTGAATTTTTTTTTCTGTAGACATAACTCGTGAGGTATCTCTAAGAAATCCGAGTTCCTTAGATGTACTGGTTAAAACCTGTATCTAGACCTTGAGTGAAAGACAAGACAATTGTGTGAGACAGTTAATTCAATTCTTTTGGAGGAGCTAACTTTTTCGTTTTCTTACTTTTTAATGGAAGTTGTTCAGTAGTTAAATATCCTTTATATTACTCTTATCCTAAAGTGATCTCCAGTTTTTGGAAAGGGAAGTCAACTTTTGACTTAGTGCCTATGACAACCAGACGTGGATTTTGAATTTGGACAGAACATAATATACATATTCCAGTTGGTGCCATTATTTGAAATTAATAGGAAGCCGTGGAACGGTGGAAGCATGTTTTGATATCCATTATATGAAACTGAATAAGATAAAAGAAGAATAGAGCTTGAACCATAGATAAAAGATCTGGATAGTTTTTTTTTGTTCTACATTAATTGGACAGGTTGCTCTAGTTAATTACTTAATTCTACGAACTGAGAGTGAGAGATGGGGTTATTCATGGTGAACCTTGAGGAAATATGAGAACCACCTGGAACTTCTTACTGACTGCTAACCCAGGTGAGAGACAAACAATAGCCAGTTGGAAAATGCCAAATAAGACCATATTTAGTTGCAAATATAGCTTAAATGTCAAAGTTACCTATTCAAAAAAATATTGCTTTTAATGTCTGTGCTGGCGAAGATCAGTGTTCATCTCCTTTGACTAATCATAGTAGTGTGACATCATTTTTCATTGAGGGAGGGGAACTCATTTATTACGTGATCGACTCATTAACTCACAATTGACCTGCTGACTACACATTCCAACAGATGTTGATTGATTTGTATTACATCACTCTAGGAACATAAGACTTTTGGATTCTACTTTGAATAAATGAACTGTTGACTTTTGGTACACCAATTCTATGGCTATCATATCAATTGGATTCTTGAAACCAAATGGTCATCTGCAGGGTGAGATGAATTGGTTGAAGTTGAGCTCCTTGCTTGTGTTTTTCTTTTGGCTTTGTATATCTATTGGTGCTTGATGCTCGCCGTTAATATCTGTAATCAGCAATCAATCTGTTTGACATTCCTGTCATTTGGCACAACTGTAATTAACGTCTGTTATCTAATGAACTGGAGATTGGCGGTGTATCTATCTTAGATGAAATACATGCTTAAATTAATCTGTCAGATCTATACTAACAAATTTGCAGTGAAGTAACAAGTGTGAGGTTGCATTTTACTTGTCATCCTACTTTCTGTCTTTGACGTGATTCTGCTTAGTATTAGGGAAACGTGGGAGCAGACAAAGAGATTGCAGACTTAGGCCAGTAAGGCTCTTTGTTCAAATTGGGTCCCCAGATGTATATAACAGAAACTCTTGATCCTTAATTCTGGATGGATGCCAATCTAGTGGTTGGTATTCATGATGCATGAAAGGGAGAGAATTGCGACTACTTACATTGGTTTTAAAATGCACACACGTATAGATGGAAAGTAAATATTAGTTACCGTGTCCAGGAGAAAGAGGTATTGAATTTTCATTTCATTTCTTAATGGTACGGTTGAACACAGGCAGGCTATTATGTTTTACCTACCCATTCTCTGTGTGCCTCAATCAACAGAAATGATTTATTGGAGCAGAATTTTCTCAGTATTCTACAGATCTTCTTGGTTAAAGATTCTTAATTCTTTTTTTTTTCAAATTCATTTGCGCAGGTGGAAACTGCCACTGGGTCTATTATCCCGGCAAACTTTGATGCAACAACAAGATGTCCCGACGAGGTTGTTAGGAGAATACGAGTGACTGCATCTTTTGAGGACCCAAGTTGGAAAGGAAGATTACTTGAGACATATGATACTCAGACTGATCAATTCGTGATTGCTCCATGCACTTGGTAAAACTGCTTACTTTGGATTTCTTATTAACTCCTTTTGGCATTACCTCGGGGTGTTTATATATCTTATCGTGTCATGTTATTTCTCAGTTTATTGTCTTAATTCATTGAAGTTGTCATCTAAATTTCTGCTGTTTATTTCAATTTTATTTAGATGAATGGTGAGAACAATTTAAAGATACACAATCATGTAACAGCGACACTAGTGGGCTTACAAGAACTTGAACTAACTTCATTGGGAAAAAAAAGAGAGATACGAATTAACTATCAACTTATAGAACCTAGGTAATTGGAACAATTCGTATTAAAAAAGAAACGTTGCCATCAAATCCACGATCTCTTGGTTACACACTTTTTTTATTTTTGCTTTGCTACTTGAGCTAGGCCTCTTTGATGTTTTAAACTTATCTCCTAATGGACTCCATTTTTTATACCATAGGGGCATGCACAAAATGCATATTGCCTTCATGCTACAGAATTTAACTGACCAGGAAATCCTTCTTACATGTTCCACCTCTCCTTCTGCTGAGGCTCCAGATTTCGTGGATAACCAAAGAAGGTACTACAGCATTTCCACAATTACGACACTTCAATCCCTTTCCAGGATCACGGATTTGTCAGCGTGCCAGCCACGTGAGACATCATTTTAACAAATTCTTTCTACAGGCAGTGGGGCTATTTAATCCAACACCCAGATTGGAGTGAAACATTCCCTTTCAAAAAGCCACGTATATTTCAAAGGACAGAAGATAAGAGTTGGGTGAGGCACCAAGCAAAATCTAGCAGCTCATCTTATCCATATGCTGATTAAGGCTGTTTCGTTCAAGGGACTAGCTTGGGGAAAAGGGAAGTTGGCGCGTGATTTATGGTAAGTACTAATGTTTCTCTCAAGGCTGTGTGGTACAACTGAAAGGGGTAAAAGTGCGTTAACTTCCCAAATTCCTTCCATTTTTACTTGGATTAAAAAGCTCAAGGGTGATATTTCCCCTCTTCAACTATTGCAGGTTAAATCAGTTTGTCTGAATCGCCTTGTTTCTGTGGAGAAGTGCAGGAGTCAGAACACACCTTTTAAACGTTGTGTTGATCAATAAAAGCTTGAAAAATGATGAGGCAAATCCTTTATTAGATTAGCCTAGGACATTGCTTGACAGGATACTTGTGTTCACATGTTACATTGATGAGCCAAAACTTGAAATGATTGACAATTTTTTCTGTCTTATTATTTGTTCGATACAATAATTGATTTTCAGATAGTATCATGCGACTTGGCTAATCCAGAACTAAAAGGGAGGAAGGACCACCATCGTAAAGTGAATTACTCCCTCCCTAGCATTTTAATTTGCGAGTTCCGAATAATCAAACTGTTTAACTTAACAAAATAGTTTCATAATTCAAACATATATTTGGAAACTGGAGTAACTTGATTTTCCCAAGTAGTAGAGGGGGGAAATATTCATCATGGTTAGGTGCTAAAAAGAGATATAAAAAGGATTGTACTGAGC
This sequence comes from Solanum pennellii, assembly GCF_001406875.1. Lineage (NCBI taxonomy): Eukaryota > Viridiplantae > Streptophyta > Magnoliopsida > Solanales > Solanaceae > Solanum > Solanum pennellii. The sequence goes on from NC_028637.1 coordinate 91,211,298, forward strand.
AATTTTGACATTTTCTCGATTTTGAAGCCCAATTATTCTAAAGCGGCAGTAACAAGATCCTATCTAAGGACTCACATAATAGAAGCGTTTTCCAGTCACCAATATACAGATATGACATACCTGGGCAACCCTCATCCTAAACGGATATATATTACACTAACACAGCACAGACAGTATCCTTTCAACGTTTATCCTTGTACTATCTCCTATAAGCAAGCAATATTTTTGCTAATACACAGTATGAATGCCATGAAATCAAGTCAATGGCTTCTGCAACTCACTGGGCCCATGAGCAAAATGGCATTTCTCTCCAAATGTGCACAAACCTTTTGAAAAATTCGCACACATCTTTGTTTTAAGTGGGCCAGGAGGACCTCGAGAAAATGGGGCAGCATTCTTCAGCCCGCCTGTAGGTGTACTGATATTCGATATGAGCTCCCTCACCATGGCACTCGCCTGATTAATCTGATCAAAGGTTCCTTGGAGTTCAACATTTCTTTTGTTAGTGTCCGTTTCGTGCTCCCTTATAAAGAGCTTGACACCAGTAACCCGACATATGTGTTTTGAGTTCACACCACTCTTCCCTATGATGTTTCCAGCAAGAGATGCATCTACACTAATGGTAGTTGTTGCAGATGCTCCAAAGTTTGTAGCAGCTAGACCAGGTTGGGACGGTTCAAGGTAACCTGAGAACCCACTCGGAGGACCTTTGGCTTGGAAATCATCGTACGCTGGACGCACTTGCTTCCCAATATCCATCTCGCCATGAGCAAAGTGGCACTTATCACCAAACCTGCACCCTTCTGCAGTGTTGAACTTGCTGCAGAACTTTGATTTCACAGCTGGGCCAGGACCATCACTAAAAGATGCACTGTTCCTTCCAAATGGAGGTGCTGGGTTTGAACCCATGTTTGATAGCTGGCTCATAGCAGTGTAGCCAGGAACATAATGAAGAAAGTGACATCCCGCCCCAAATGAGCATCCAGAAGTGCTACACCACATCAAGAAAATGAATGTTAGTGTATGCGCAGCTGAGCAACCAAAGAGACAGGCAAATGGAGCCAAGAAAAGAGAAAACACTGGGATGAATATTGTTAAACGCTAGCATGTTTAAAGTATTAGCTTTCTCCCTTCCTATTTTACAAGCTCATAACATTGTTTGAGCAAACACTACCTAACTATTACTTACATAGAGTGGTTGCTATATATGAATATCATGGCACTAGAAAGAAAATATTACTATCTGAAATAAGATTACCACCTTTAAAAAAACCTGTCTATTCAACATGAAACTTACTTGTGACTGCAAGAGATGATTGAAAACTAATATACCAAGTAATAGTGCTAAAAATATTTTTCACTAAACAATGACCATATGAATATCAAATGAGCTTGTTCCATAATTGTATGGCATGATGCACGAGAAACCAACACCAGAATCATTAATCTGGATGCCAGGTAAATCAGCTCATAGATCAAATGCTTTCTGATTACATGAAATTGGAAAGAGAAGGTACACGAGGAACTTTAGCCTGAACTAAATAGATAGATTTACCGGGTTCATTCTTCATCTACACTGAATTCTTGATGCTAAACAGTTCCATCTCAAAACATAAATCAGATCTATTAACCACAACTCACAAAGGCGAGTTAAAATTACAATTTCAAATGAAGAATAGTCGAACACACACACACAAAAAAAAAGTTATGATGCTTCCAGGTTTGCATGTTTGGCATATACGTAACATTTAAGAAATGTTTGATGATAATTATTATATATGGTACAATAGCAGCAATGATGACGTCGACCACACCATAACCTCAAAAATAGTTGAGGTAAGGTTGCCTATGTGATTTTTATATCAATTCCATAAAGAACAAGTTTATTTCAATACTTAAGATAACTAACGGTTTGTAACACAAGAGGTTCTAAACATAATACACTTGTCCAACATTGACATGCAGATTTGTAAATACGTGACCTAATTAAGTTCAATAAAAATAATGTTCCCCATATTGGAATGATATAAGTAATGGTTTAACCAGACAAAAGTTCAGCTTACCTACATCCGTTGACCATTACATATAGACTCCATATCTACAACGACAATATTTCTTCTTCTTTTTTTGATAAAGTTAACATTATAACGACAGTATCTTTTTTGTCCATATACCATTTAAGAACTTTTCAGTTAGCAGTATTAGCTGGCTACGAAAAGAAAGTTTCGTGTTTGATCTTCTTGTCGTTATTGAAGAAGTTGGATTTTTAATGCTTGTATTGTACGATAAAGAACAGTTAGCTAAAACACTACAATCTTAGTATGAGAAGTGGTCAGCACTTACTTGGTTTTGTAATGTGCACTTGTTTTGGTATTAATAAAATTGATCAGTTCAACCAACAATACAAAACACTACAATCACTGAATAATTAAAAATGAGGAAAACAATTGTACTAAGTTCATATACCACCCCCAGAATCCCAGATGTATTCATGACTTCCAGTACTGTCAGTGTAGTTGGCTACCAGACAGTTATGGTTCTATTAGAGAACATTGTCACTAATTTAGTCCAGTAGCTAAAACCTAGCATGTCACAACACAGGCATACTAGCTATGGGGACTTAGAGAATACAGTAATAAAGATTAGGTTTAACAGAAATTATATAGAAAATATGGGAAGTTTGACGAGTATCAATTTCAGGCTCTATTCACACACATCCACACTCAACCTCAAACTTGAAAAACATCTTCCCACGACATATCTTAGATGAACAATACTTGATCCAACACTTCGGCTTGGACATTTATCAATGGTATAGAAATTTTCTATAGGGAACCTGTGAGTAAATACAGCTGATTGAAAATATCAGGAGACGCAGAGTAAAGAGTGCTTATTTCTTTCCCCTTTTCCTATATTTTAATTTTTATGAGCGAGAAATAGTCTAGGTCCAACCTTTAAGACCAACAGCAGCCTTCGAAACTAGGGGTAACAGGCCCTCCCCTCTACCCTTCTCCACTTGAATAGCATGTTTGGTTTGCAGGCACGAGGCTCAAACCTGTGACCTAAATCACAACTCACAAGTCCCTCAATTTTTGCTACTTGAACTAAACCCTGGGGCTTCGTTTTTACATTCATGATGACAGATATGTAGTGCTCCAACAACATCTGGATTTTTCTTTTACCATAACAAGCTTGTTATTCCAAATTTTATGGTTCAAGCATTACAAAACATTATAACATAAATGAATCAAATTGAGAAACACTTGTTTTTAATAGATGAAGCATGAAACCTGTAAAACTTCATGCATGGCTTTGATTTGCTTCCTACACCAGTCGTAAAGGATTCTGATTCTGTTACAAAAGATTAAATATTTCTCTTTAGTTCATAATTTCCGGTGACATTAGCAATTACCAATATATTTAATAGATCCAACTATTCACAGTTTCACATAGTACAATGCTGCAAATAACCTAATTTTAGTCCAAAATCACCTCACCTTTACTGTAACATTAAACAACTCCGAAAACTATAAAGATGATCACTTTTATAAAAAAAACTCGTCGCTTTTACAACAAAAAGGCGTAAAATTCGAGAAAATGAAGTAGACGTAGAAAGAAAAAACTAACCATCTCTTGATTTCTTCATGCCTCCACTGCTACCGAAAGCACCGCCACCTCTTCTCTTCCTCCCAAACTCCATTATCGGCCGTTACAGAGTGAAATTGAAGCAGATAAGTACACCCAAAAAATGAAAGAATTTAACCAAAACAAAAGCACTGAAAATGCTAGGGTTTTGGTTTGGGCAGAGAGAATTGGGCGATTAAAGTTTTGAGATTCAAAATTTTGCAGCTTTAGATCCGCACCTGAATGTGTAATCTTCGTATTTGTAATTGTTCCTTCACTGACACCTAATAAAACAAATTGTAATTAGTGAACTACATGTATTACTAATGACTATTGACTAGAATTAATCATATGTAATTAAATACTCCATTTCAAAATTAATAAATTAGTAATTCAATGCAGATTTACCAAGTAAATTAAATACCATTTTCCAAATTATTATTAAAATATAAATAATTCAAAATATTTATTTTAATTAATGTGAACGATTTATTCTCTTGAAATTATGACCTAAAAATATAAATATAAAATACAACTTGAATTTTTAACAATTCATTTATTTTAAACTACGAAAAAAAGTCTAATAAATCACTTATTTTCAAACAAAAGAAGTATGTTTTTTGATATATATGTATTGTTGTTTTAGTGTATCAGAGATAATTTGTCTTAAGTCGTGTTTATTTGTATACTAATAGCCTTTGTTATAAACTTATAATATCATAGTGCAATGCGTATTAAGCAGGAAATTTAGCCAAATAAAATAAATAAATAATACATATCTAACACGTCTCATTAGTTATTTCATATCTCAACTAATATTAAAATCAATGAAATACATATTAGTTATATTGATATTATTCTAATTTATGAACTGATTTGATATATATTAAAAATAATATGTTCTCCAAAAAATCTAAGTTATACATAATTAAATTGTTTAAAGAGTTATTTGATACTAAGACAAATTATGACTAGATTAATAGTGTAAAAGATATCACAATGCCAAAAATAATAGAATCCAAAAATGAATTATTGATAATAAGCAATAAAGGTCTAAAAGATTTGATGGTTTAACAAATACCTATTTTAGAATTGAACTGGAGTATAATTATAATCTGAGAAATAAATAAAATAATTATAATTTAATAAAATAATTTTTCTATTCATTTTACTTGTCATATTTTTTTGTTAGAAAGTAACAAATGAATTATACATGTTACTATGATATTTATGTATAGGATAAACGTAATGTAAATATGTGCAAATTAGATTATAACACGTAAAAGACAAATGGTATTAATTAATAGAATAGCTAAATAACACTTGACGACAAATTAACTTGATAAAGTGGTTGAAGCTCGAAATTACATCGAATAATAGCAAATTTTATATATAAATCATGCAAAATGATATTAAAGACTAATGATATTGCTTCATAAATAGTTAAAACTCGACAACAAATTAACTTGATAAAGCGATTAAAGCTGAAATATACACGAAATAGTTGCAAATTTTGTATATAAATCATGCAACATTTTCCATGTAAGGACATGACAGAATATATGATAAAATTTGTTTTGCTAATCAAAAATCTACTATTTCTATCTTGTCAAGTAACTCATGTCAGCTACGATGTATTATGAGAGTCATTAGTGTCAGCTTAATTTTTATTTTTTACGTTCAGTACTATTTGTTATTTTATTGTATTTGATCACTTAATTCTCTTAACATCCTCACTTACAAATTCAATATGCATTTTTTAGGGCAAACAGTGATATCAATTAATATATAAATTTTAATAATTATACAATATAATTTAAAATAAATAATTAATATTAAAATTAGAATACTTTAAAATTGAATAGAGGGAGTAACAAATACTCGCTTCTTCTTCTTTTCTGATTTTATGTGAATGTTGTTGAAATTGCACATTATGCTCATATTTATTTGATAAATGCATAAAAATATTAAGTGCAGCCGTGCTATTGAAATTATTTTTTTATTATGCTATTTAGATTAGTGGTTTAAAAAATAAATTCATCTTTAATGATGATTTATATATGTACTTCATTTGTTTTAAAATAAGTGTCGTTTTAATCCTTATTACTCTCAGATATATTATTTGAATGTTTGATACATCACAAATGATACATTACATAATAGAGAATCGGAGGTATGCATCTGAGGGAGGATGGGATGAATGTATTCTAGAGAGAATTTCTGTAATTTTTTAAATAATAGAAAAATTAAGAGATTATGATATCTTAAGTTGTGTATTTATGTAATTTTTTCTAAAATAAATACTCCGTCCATCCACTATTGTTTGTCATGGTTTCTATTTTTAGAGTCAAACTATAAGAACTTTGACTAATATTTTAAGATACATTTTGTCATCATATTGATAATAAAAGAAATTGCAATTTATAATACTTTTCATATAGTTTTTAAATATATAATTTTTTTGTTTAAATATCGAATTAATGCAGTTTAATTTAGGTTTAAGAATTAGTCAAATTAATTTTTGAAAATCACAACATGACAAATAAAAGTGGACGGATGGAGTATGATATAACATTTTTTTTTAAAAAAAAAGGTATATCTACGTAATCCTTTGTAGAAAAGAAGTCATATGTTATCACTTTAGCATTAGCCTGGCCCACAAACATTAGTTAAACTTTCAGCCCAACCTAACAAAACTAACAGCCAATCCCTCTATGTGCTTCTCATGAGATTTTTGTGTATCAAACCTATGCTCATTCTGAATTAAAAAAATTATTCAAATATGAAAATATGTCAATTTCTTTATAATTATTAACTAAGAGCTCACTTGGTACAAGAAATAAAGAAAAAATGATTTGTAATTAATTTTTGAATGAACTTATTCCACCTTTGATTCAAACACAATTGTAGGGTAACTTATTTTAAAATTGTAGTACTTTTTCCATTTTAAAAAAGAATGGACCTAGTTTGACTTGGTAAGGAGTTTAAGAAAATAAATAAGACTTTTCTATCTTGTGATCATAAATTAAACAGTTAAACTTATGTTAAATTTACCAAAATGTCCTTTAAACTTATGGCATTAAAAACGTCATATCAAAAACTGAATTAAAGTGTTGCGTAAAAAGGGAAAAAAGGTCATTCTTTTTTTTTAAAAAAAAACTAAAAGGAAAAACTGTCATTTTTCAAAACCGATAAGATATTATGCTTATTCTATATTGAAAGTGGAATAACAATTTAGAGATAAATTATTTGTGTATACCCTTTTTTAAAGAAGTTATATCTATGTATGTAATCCTCTCTAGAACAAAAATCTCCCAATGTGATCACTTTAGCATTAGCCCGGCCCACAAACATTGGTTAGACTTTCAGCCCAACCCAACAAAATTAACCACCAATCCCTTATGTGCAATCCTGAAGTCTTTTTCTTCCTCAAAAGTGAGAGATCCGTCTAAGAATAATAGAAAAGGGATATATCATCGAATCGAATCTCAAAGAATATGCTTCTTACGAGATTTTTATGACAACAAATATATGCTCATTAGTCATTAATATATTAAATTTTTATAATTAATTATGGACTTATTTGATACGAAAAATAAAAAACATAAACTTATTTGTTCGAATATCATTCTAATATTATTTTATTTTAATAAAATAATAATTTTAAAATAATTGATTTTTAATTAATTATAAAATAAAATTAAAATCAAGTGTCTGAAGTCCGTATTAAAGTAGCAAATGGCTCACCAGTTGCCACATCACTTAATGTTTACCCTTTATAGCAACTATACTATATACCTCCCAAAATTAAAAACGATGAAAATAACCTTTAGCTACACAATCGAAAGAAATGGCAAGAGCCTCCATTAAAGCTCTACAACATTTCTCAAAGGAGAATTCACCTTTGCAAAAATAATGAAAGCTTCATTGAAATTTCGAGAAAATCAAAACCCAATTGTGAAAGTCAAAATCCCATTAAACACATTAGGTTTTCCATTACGGTCTTGTATTGAAACTAGCAGTAATGATGTCAAACACAAAGATTTATGTTTGAGTTTCAGTACCTTTTTCCAATCCGGTCCGGTTCTGAAGCTGTTTTACCGGCCCAATGATTCAGACCGGCCTTTCGGTTTGGTTGTCAAAACCGGAGTCGGATCTCTTGGTTCTCCTATTGAAGCACCCATGACAATGCGTGCGGAGTTTAATTTTCTAGGTAATGGAAACCCTAGCCTTTTCCTTCACTTTAAACCTCAATTGGGTGATTTTTCAATCCGGAGTTCGGTTAATTCGAGCAAAATCCAAAACGACGACGTACAGAGCAACAATATTGTCCCTAAGGATGAGAGCGGGAAAGTGACCTGGGCTAATTTGTTTGCGCCGGAGGGGTTATTAGGTGGGGAAGTACACGCCAGAACGGTGTTTCCGATAGTGGATAAGGTGGTGGGGAAGATAGGATGGAGTTTGAAGTTTCCGGCGACGGAGACTGATTTTCCGATGGGGAAAATGCCGTACATGACGGTTAGCAAATTGGCAATCGAACACGTGTGCAAGGATAAGGCGGGGATAGTTCGAAATTCGCGGGGGGATGATGGTGATGACTTGGCTATGGCGTGTTTGGCAGTGAAGAAAGAGCTGGATAATTTGGAGTCGGAGAAAGAGTCTCTGTGGAAGGAACTAGAGGAGATGAAATCGGAGATGTCGCCGGGAAGTTAGTACCGGCCTCCGGTGGTAGAAAGATGACGAGATTGAGAAGAATAATAGAGAGAGTGAGAAGTAGAAAAGCGTGGTAGCAGTGGAGAGATTAAGAAGAATTGTGCAGTTAATACTCTGTGATTAATGCCTTGTAATTATGTGTTTAAATAGCAACTAGTTAATAAATGCTCAGTCGCACAGTATACCATCATTTTATTATGAGCCGTAAATTTGTAGCAATCACGATTCATATTAGTTGTTATATTAAATCTTAGAATGAAAGAAAAAATGTTTTTCCTATCAAGCTTGCTGCGTCGTGATTAAGAAAAATAATACTTCCGCCAAGAGCTGTCAATATGGATTAGCCCTATTTAGTCGATCTGGCTTAATCCGAAATTTAATAAAGCTGGGTTATGGTTTTTGAAACCCATTTGATAAAAAAGCTTTTTAGCTCGGCCTGAATAATCATGCTGATTTGTGAGGGCTTGAGAAATATCGGTAGGACCGATCAGTGGGCCAATAAAAATAATTAAAAAATATAATATAATATCAAAATTTAAAATTAAAGAGAGTTTAAACTCAAAACAATTACGTTAATATTTCTATTTAAATATTTATACTTTTACTTGAAAAAAAAATTTAATAAATATTATAAAGGTAATTTTATTTGTGAATTTGATTAAAAATTAGTAACATTAACATCATGTAATATTGTTTTGTTGATATTTATGATAATATTTTTAAATTATAATTTATAATTTAATTTAATAATTATAAAAATAATATATTTTTAATATTAAGTGGGCTGGTCCATCAAGCCTGTAGCCCACGTACTTGTGGGTTGGGCTGGCCATTTTCTAGCCCACACTAAAAATGGGCTAGCCCGACCTGACCCGTAAATGTCGAAGCCTGTATGGGTTAGCCCGGATGGGATGGGCTAGCCCATATTGACAGCTCTACTTCCTCCGTTTCAAAAAGAATAACCGTATTTCTTTTTTAGTTTATTCAAAAAAGAATGATCCCTTTCCCTTTTTTTGCAACACTTTAACTTTAACTTTAACTTTTCACGTGACATGTTTAAGACCACAAGATTAAAAGACATTTTAGTACATTTGACACAACTTTAATTTAGAACCACAAGATTAAAAAGTCTTTTTTCTTTTTTTTTTATATTCTGTTCCAAGTCAAATTAGATCATTCTTTTTTAAACAGAGAGAGTGAAAGTTATAATGAGTTTAGGAAAAAATAAATAAATAAACTAAAGTTTAGGAGAAAGACAAGTTAGTAAGTATACATACTAGTTATAATTGAAACTTAAATCCTACCTATAGCTATTTACAACATCAAAGGATTGTTTTAAGGATGAAAACCTCTAATTTTCTTTGAGCCTAAATATTTTTAATAGTCTAATATAAAAAGAATAGGGATAACAAATGAATGGAGATTTAAATTATGTAGGGTAGAGAGGGTTTAAAGCTATTTAAGGTGAGGCAACTGGCAAGTGTAGAGTGGATTAAAAATAAGGAAAAATTATATGAATTAATATATTTTTGAAAATAATTTTTGATTTTAGCAAAATTTTTTATTTACTATTATTTATAGCAATATTGTGATAAATCTGTAATATGTATTCAAAATGAATTATGTATGCAATATATTTGAATTATAATTGTTTTTGAAATATATTATGTTTGTTTGGTAAAAAATTGTCACATTGTATTTTAAGTGTATTAAAATGTGTAATAAATGTATTATCTATCATTAAAACTTGTATTATATTTGAATAATAAATTTATCTTTGTAATATGTATTAAACTTGTATTATGAATGAATTAAAAATGGTCAAGTGAAAAAAAATGTTATTGCTATAAATGGTAAATATTTTTTTATTATTGTATATTTATGTAAGTTTCTCTTAAAATAATTGTTTTAACAAATTGATGCATGATGGCCGTAGGAGATAGTATTTTCCTTTGTGTAATAACCAAATTGGGAGAAATTTGTTTGTCTTCTTTGAATAGAACTTGTTGTATTAGGTTTGTCTAGTATGAGTTACCGCTTCAATGTGGTTTGAGACTCGAAATTATTACTTAGAAGCAGGATTTACCTTGTAAACGCCCAAAAAAAATAGCAACGACTGATTTTCTTGTGACTGAGTAAAAATAAAAAAACTCTATTTATTTAATGTAATATCTCTAAGTTTTTTTATGGGCTAAAAGAAAACAAAGGCAAACTAAACGCAGATTTACATTTCGTTTCCTCAAACAGGGTCTGGACTAAGTTTAACATTCCCAAAATAAATGTGGGTAATTTACGGGAATCACTTTGGAAAAGGACATATTTTAAAGGAAAAATAATGCGGTTAAGCAAATTTATATAACGTATTTAATTACTCAATATAGTTATAGTTTGCTATAACTATCACTCGCGACTAATATTATACATTAATTATGTGGGTTGATTTCGAGTTTATATAATTAATCACGTTTATATATGTATAATTCGCTAAATATACAAATATATATGTATAATATATAATTATTTAATCGATATACATATACAATTCAACTCTCTAATATATTTCTGATATATTTTTTTAATTTTGCAATTTAAAAAGTTAATATATTCTTTTTGTGATTTAGGTGGTATTCATCTTTTCTCTCTTGAAATTGTTGAATTTGAGTTTTAGGGTAAAAAATATTTGCCCAACGAAATATATATTATAATTAAAAATACTTTGACAAACAAATGTTTATTAAGAGAACAGTAAGAGACAATAGTTAAAATCATGAATTTGAGTAATAAAAAATGAAAATCATCTCAAAATAAGAGTTATTCTTAGAAAAAATAATAATTTGATGTTCAACTTTTGATTCCGTTTATTTTATAGATAAAAATTTAAGTTTAATAAGTTTTACGTTATGAATGATAATTTTGACGATAAACCTTAAAGGTATTTTAAGGTTAATAAAAACTAAAAATTTTAAAAATCACTCATTTTCAAGAGTATCGAGGTGAACGAGGGGAAATAAAAGTGAAAAGAAAAAGGGTGATTGTATTTTTCTATATTTTATTTGTAAATGAATGTTGTGGAGCCTATTTTCCACTGTCTTTCCTCTAATAAGGGAGGAAAAAGGAGCTGGCAAAAGGTCACTCACACTGCCTTTAGTGTCCCACAACAACTCCCATATTACATATATTATCAACAATATTTGTAATTTTAGATTTATGTCTGAACATATGATTAATATGATTAGAGATCATGGTTCAAATTTTGAATTCTCCTAAAAAGTATAATTGAGGGATTCAAAATTGTGATTTCCATTATCACTAACATTTATTTATAACAGGAACATGGATATATGCTAATGCGGCTAAAGAGTTACGATATCTTGCATATGAATTGTAGTTTGCTTATTTGATAAGATCGTATAAGAATTGAGATAATTTTAATAGTTTTTTGACAACATGTTTTATGTTTAGAAAAGAAAAATTTTAACTTCCTATCACTCTGATTAATATCATAATTTTGAAGCATAATCATTTCATTTTGTATATTCAAACGGAGCCAAGAGAAAGTTAATTTTGTAGAGAAAAGATTATTAAGTGAAATACTAATTAATATAAAAAAAAGTATCAAAAATTAACTAGAGACAAATGAGAGGGGTACCTACGTTTTTTTCTTTTCCTTTTTCAAAAGGATATTCTTTCTGACTCAGAATATGTCTACTTAGCCTTTAGCACTTATTTCTAATTATTATTATTATTATTATTATTATTATAGATATTTTGACTAAAGTATATCTAAATAAATTTGCATATTATTACATGCCAAAAAATGTTCAGATATATTACAAAGAAAAAGCCAAAAAAATCATGTTCAGAGATCATCACACGATCCTACGTAGCTGTAATTGATAGTTTCATTATAGTTAACGTGTTTTTGTGATTTGTCCATTTATTAAACTTTAAAACATAATAAAACTGAAAGAAGGGTTAATATCACTTCTAATCCTTCAAATTATGACTTTAGTCCTTAATGATATTTTCTTAAGCATGTGTTTCGTCTTTTTAAGAATGTGCGGTTTTGATTCTATAACTTGTGAATATTTATAATTTTTACTGTGTTTAAAAGCATTTTTAATCACTTTATTATATATATTTGTGTGTGTTATGTGAAGTTTGTAGTGGAACCTATTATTTATTATAATTTTAGTAGATTTTATATATAAATTTACACTCCAGATTAGGAGTATTGAATGTAAATGGACTTGTTGATTGAACCTTATATCTGTTGCTATTTATGAGGATTTGTTATTATTTACTAGTCAATTCAAATCAAGTTAAAATTATGTCTAGATGTGACTTCTTCAAACTCAATTTTTTTTCAAATTGTAGCAAAAGTAAGTTGTTTAAAGATAGCAAGAGAAACAAATAATTCTAGAAACATCTCTTTGTATATGAAAGTAAGTGGTGATCAAGGATAAAAATGTAATTTCATACTTACAAAAATCTACCAAAAGTAATAAGAAGAAACTAAATAGTTCTAGAAACATCTTTCATTAATGTTATTTCTATCAACACATTTTGTTTTAACTTCACTATTTTTATGAGTTTCATTACTCTATCTAATTATTATTTTAATTAATTCTTACTATTTTTATATTGATTATGCTTACTAAAAAGGCCTACTTTAACATAAAAATTCATTACTATAATTAATTAGTTTCACCTTTATTTTGACTCTAAGTAATGTACCTAAAAAGAAACAAGTATGATAAAATTAATAATATATTAGATTTAAATTAAAGAATAAATAAAATTAATTTCAATATTTTTAAAATAATATTTTTAAAAAATATTAAAAAGTAACTTTACAAATAAAATGAATAGGATGATATATTTGTATTTAAAGTGAACTAAAAATGTTTACTAGATTATAAAAGAGTAGTTATTCATCAAAATATATAATTAAATTTGTACTTTGACTTGATTTCAAATATATTAATCTAAATATGTGTTTGATTTAAAAAGTTAAGAACAATCTACCGTAATGATCATTTCATATATATTTTATTTTAAAAATTATAAATTGTATTTTTAAATTTCATTAAAAAAAAAATTCAAGTGATAAATTTCCTCCACAAGTTACATGACTTTTCTAAAAACTATAAATTATAAGTCTATGACACAAATAAATACACATTATCTCATTCTTCATTTCATTCACTCCTCAATTCTCTCCCCTCTCATATTTATACCAATAAATTTTTCGTCCTTTATATTTTATTTGTGTCCTAAATATTATACACTCTTGTGTAGATCTCTTATTAGGAAAACCAATAATGCGTTTTGATTAAATCTCTCTATAATAACTCAACTTTCACCAAAATTCAACTAATTCACACTTTTCAAACACCCTAATAAATCAATTAACATGTTCGATTCAACATCAATCACAATTACTTTTCTCAAAATGCTTAATTCAAAAGGAATGCAACCAGTGAGATAGCTCTTCAAGAACAAAATTTTCAACAATTTCAGAAGCATGCATGTCATTTCCTTTGGCTCTCTTCGGACTTTTCAATTTCATGGCATTATTTTGGATTGTAGGGATATTTTTTGAAGTATCTAATTTGCTTAATTTCTCTTTCTATGTATAATCTCAAAACTTCACGTAACATATATGTCACTATATAATTTAATGAAAAAACATGTATTTATTTATTACTATTATTTTATCATAGTTAGAATCATTTTAAGTTATATAAATTATTATATTAACTAACTCATGTTAAATTACTGCAGTATATATTATATCAACTGTTGCTGACATTTTTAAATCATCTCTCTTTGATATAAATCATTAATCCATCATGTTTATCAATTACTTTGAAAAAAATTCTTTCTTTCGATGGTATCCACAAATTGTCTAAGCTCTGAACCTCTTTATATGTATCATTTTCACCTGTATAATCTAATAGACCACTGACATTCATTTTATTATGATATTTTGATCGAGATTATTAATCATAACGTTGAATTTATGAATATTATTTTCACAAGAGAGTTCATTCAAATCCTTGAGGTTTTATGAAATGAATATCAACTTTTTTTATTTAAATGGATATCAAGAAATAGTTTTTTAACTTTCTAATAAATTGTATAAATAAAAAGAAATAAGAAAAATGTCAAAAAATTGAATAAAATGATTAATGAAACTAGATTTTTTAAACAATCATATTAATTTATTATGTATAAGTTATTATATTAATTGTTATTATATTTATTAGTGAAGAATTGAGAAGTCACACTAAATTCCAATTTCCAATCATGCATTCTCCTTTTAATTAGATTCAGTTATTTTACTTTAATTAATAAAATACGGAAAAACAAAGAAAAATATCAAGAAAGGAGAAAAACGATAAATATGAATGATGACATTAGAAAGGTCCAATATATATATATATATATATATATATATACATACATATATATATATTTATATTATAACAAAAAAATTCTGCTAACAACACTAAATTAATGTACTCAACTAAATAAGATAATTACTTCTTATAATTAACTTTTAAAATATTTGCATATAAATTTTTAAAAAATTATTGAATTTAAAAATTTTAACTTTTATTACTTTTATAAAATTCAAGAGTGAGGTAAATGTTTTTATCGCATTCTTAAAAATAATAAGGTGGCATGACATTTTATTAGGAAAGAGGTTCATATTTTGAAGAAAATAAGACTAATTCAATAATATTGTGATCTTAAAAAAAAATAAAAGTAATATTACAAGGCAATTTTTTAAACATGACCTATTATACGAGGAATTTGCTTTCAAATTTCTTTTATGTTGCAATTCAATACTTTCTCCATTCTCATATTAAAATAAAATTAATTATTTTTTTCTCTTTTCATCTCCACAATTAATACTCTTAAAGAAATATTATTAAAAAGTTAATTTAACTAGAAAATAATGAATTCATGAAATGTTTTGAATTTCATGAAAACTAGTAGTTCTATTCTTTACGTGGAATATAATTATTGAAATTATAAAATATTTTTATTTTGTAGCGGCATTAATTAATCAATAAATTAAGAAATATTACACTAAAAAATGTTTTTAAAATTTAATGAATGTTATCTTATTTTTTCTCCTTAAAAAGAACATGGTGAGATATTGAAAAGGGATAAAAATGGAACAATAAAAAATAATGAAAGATCAAATCATTAGAAGAAAGAGAGCGAATAGAATATTGAAGTGAATATAAATACATGCTTTCTTGGACAGTGATTTTTATTGGACAGTATAATTTTTTAAAATCATCTAGAGACTTAAGACTTTTCTTAGTGATTTAACTTTATAGAACATTTTAGTTATAAAAAAAAATGTATTTATAGCAACAGCCTTTCCAGTCCCCTTTAGGTATTTTTTATTAAAAAGAAAAAAAATTATTAGGCAGTGTAATCTTTTGAAGTCATCGAGTGGTTTAAGACGTTTTTTAGTGGTTTAACTTTAGAAAATATTTTGAGTAAAAAATTATATTTACAACAATACCCTTCCCAACCTCCTTTAGTTATGAATTTACCCAAAAAAAAAATAAGATCATATCATTCCTACAACAAAAAAAAGTATTATGCCAAATATATTTTCCCTTTACTATATTGACGCAAGTGTAAATCTAAAATTTGTCAATCAATAAATAAAACAATATTTCATCAGTTTAAAAAAGAATGATCTCCTTTCTTCTTTGGTTTGTTTCAAAAAGAATGATCTCTTTCTTTTTTTGGTAACATTTTAAAATCAGCTTTCCACGTGACATGTTTAAGGCCACAAGATCAAAGGGTAATTTTGTATGTTTAACCTAACTTTAATTTAGGACCACAAAATACAAAAATCTTCTTTATACTCTTAAACTGCATGTCAGTTAAACCAGGTCATTCTTTGTAAAACGGAGGGAGTATCTCTTTTGTAAACTTGTCCGTTAATTAACAATCTATTAGTATCAACAATTACAATAATAGTAATTATTATAGGTAAAAAGGACAAATATACCCCCGAAATATCGTAAATAGTATGTAAATATCTTTCGTTATACTTTTAAGATGCTGATGCACTTACCGTCCAAATTTTGGAGCGTATATACCCCTTTTACTAATGGCGAGTCACGTGTCTTAATCTAAAATATTTTTCTAATTTTTAGTAAATTTTTACCCATTATCAAAAGATCCACCCACATCAATTTTAAACCCACCCAAATAATATAAATACCCAGCCCATATATAACTTAAATCTGCTTTAAAAGCAGAACATGGCCGGAGAGCGCATCCAATACCTTGAGAATTTCACAAGCATCGCTACAAGAATTTTGATTCGATTCACCGAAGCAATTGACTGAATCAGTCTCCTCATCTGAGTCTCAGTTCAATTACAATTAAAGCAATTGCATCGATTTCGAGTGCACCGATGTTGATCTTCACATTCCTCAATAAAAGTCTACACAATTTTAGCCAGACAAACAGAACTATACTCGCATTCTTCTTATTCCCAGTCAAATCCTCATCGGTGTCCAGCTTCTCTGTCGCCGATGATCTCAAAAGCCCTTAAAATTGCATCTCAAATAGCCCCGCTTGAACCGTGACTTCGAAACCGGTTGAAACGATTCACAATCTTCCTAAATTTCAAACAAAAATCGGTTGAGCCAAACCAAAATTAAATTACCTTTTTATACCGTCAAAGAACTATTATTTAGAGCAGAAAATTAGTATTGTAGCATGGAATAACTTCAAAACACTGCTAAGCTTAAAAGTCTTATCATTTGCTTAAGGTACAACAAACACGAGGCGGCGGCTAAAACTCGTTGTTTTTGCGACGGACACCAGACATGACATCATCACACCAACACTCCATAGTAACAAAATCGATTGCCGGAAAAATCATTTCCGGTGATATGACCGATGAAGATCAAACAAAAGCCAGAAATGTAATAAAGGCGTGGATGAGAGCGTGGAGTATTAGCGCAGTGATTAGGAAAGAATATTGGTGCATTTTATTTTAAAACAAAATTTAAAAAGCGGAAGATGTGTACTCATATGGGTGGATATTATGTTATTTGGGTAGGTTTAAATTAATGTGGGTGAATTTTTTGATAATGGGTAAAAATTTAATAAAAATTAGGTCAATGATTTAGATTGTGATATGTGTCCCGCCGTTAGTAAAAAGGGTATATATGCCTCAAAATTTGGATAGTAAAGGCATCAACATCCTAAAAGTATAAAAAAAGATATTTACATACCATTTACGATAATTCAAAAGTATATTTGTCTTTTTTCCCATTATTATATTTCATCACGTGTCTCTCTCATGCAATGATTGAGCGAAGCTTTCAATTTTTCGCAATTAGTTTTCTGTAAATATGAAAGACTAATATCTTTATCACGTAATTTTTAAATTTTTATTATATTTTTATGTCTTTTTAATTTTGGAATATCACGTCAAGATCATTTGTAAATATAATTTTGACTTTGGATCTTGTTCGTCTTTTAATTTTGTTCGATATTTTTTCTTCAATTGATTCTATCGTAATAGTAAATTATAAAAATTCGACTATAAACTAACTGATATATAGTTAATATCTAAATAACTTGATTTGATAGTATCAATATTGCTATAAACAATTTTATTAAGTTGAATCAAGTAATAATTAAAATAAAAATAGTATAACATCTTTTAAGAAATTATAATTTTAAATCTTAAACATGGTTTCTAGATATTTGATTTTACGAGGAAACAAACAAATATATTTAGTATATATCTTTACATTTTTTGATGAGTAAAAACGGCAATGTAGTCGCATAACCTCATAATTAACATTCTAAAATATAATTCAATGAATGTCAATACTTCAACAAGTAATTTATAGAGAGTACCTGGTTTTTCTGTTTCATTTTATATTTCACATTTTTATTTTACATTTGCATTAAAAATTATTTATTTTACCTTTTTATTTTTGTTTAATATTTTCTTAAGTCAATTTTATAATAAATGGTGATTACTTTTTCAAGATTAATTAAGTAGTCTATCAAAGATATAATAGGCAAAATATAGTAATTTATAAGTAAATTTTATAAAATGACAAGTATTATAATACACCTATTTACAGAAAATGATGACATATAAAATGGACAGAGGAAGTATTAAAATTATAACGACAATCTCGTAGTTTGTGTTAGTGTACCATAAGGTACCAAAATGGATGGATGAGGTTAACGTAATATAATTGTAGTTAATGTGAAATTTTCAGTTAATCGCTTTAATATTATCTTGTGCATACATTTGACGTTATTTTTAAATTTTTTTCTTTAAATATATATTTTCTACATTTTTACTCGATTATAAATAAATTAAAATTTGAAAATAATTAAGACTCCTTAAAAGATAAATACCCGAAAGGAAAAAGGCTCAAATATGTCACTAACTTTCAGAAAAAACTCATTTATGTTATCAGTTAAAAGTTTGGCTCATTTATATCATTATCGTTAAAGAAAAGGCTCATTCATGCCATTATTTTTAAAAGTTTGTTTTGCAAAATCATTTTTGACACGTAACCAATTATAATTCGGCCGCGGCATCAATTTTTTTGATGAAAAAATAAAAAAGATAATTCAATATTTATTCAGAATTATGATTTTTTTTAATTAAAAAAATTGATGACTGTGGCTAAATTATAATTGGCCACGTGTCAAAAATTGTTTTGTAAAATCACCGTTAAAAAATAATGGCATGAATGAGCATTTTCTTTAACGTAATGGTATAAACGAGCCAAACTTTTAACTGATGACATAAATGTGCCTTTTCTGAAAGTTCGATGGCATATTTGAGCCTTTTTCCTATACGAAACATATGACGTAAGAAAGATTCGTCCAATATATTTATTAAAAATACATAAAATTAATGTATAAATATGAGTTAATTGACTTCAATTAGTGAATCCTTTTTTTTTAATAGCAAATGTTAGTTATTTTGCTGTGACAATTCCTTGGGTATTTTTTTTGACGTTTATCTTCAAAGCTCTCTTTTTCAAAACATAATTATCTTTTTATATATACAGTCTTACTCAAATAATATAATAGATTTCGACATGATCTATTCTGTCAAAAAAAAATATTACTATTTGCTTTTAGTGAATTTGCCGTACAAATAATAATAATAATAATAATAATAATAATAATTCTTTCAATATTTCTTCATAGGAGTGTACATGGTCTGGCTGGTTTGATTTTTTCAAATATTAAATCAAATCATTTGTATTGGATTTTTAAATCTATAAACCAAATCAAATCAATAAAATTTGAATTTTTCAACTTCAGGTTTTTTCGATTTTTTTTGGGTTGTTCCACTAAAGTATTCATACAAACATATAATTTACTTATACTTCAAATATTTTTTCAGTCCTACCATAATACAACTAACTAAGGTGTTTCTTAAGAATATAATACAAACAACGTATGATTAATGACACTAAGATATTCAACAAAAATATAATAATAATGAAATCGCGTAAAACAAATTACAAATTAACAAGTCATAATGAAAATGATCATAATTTAAAAGTACTAAAATCATGCTAAAATAAGTTTAATAAGTATTAGTTACATGACTAAATATTAAAGGAAGTTAAAATTATATTATGTATTTTAATTGTCTAAAATGCAAGACCAAAGAACAAATATTCAGTATTATTGTCATTTTAGGGTTAAATTAATTTTCTTTTTGTATTAGTATTAATTTGATTTTGATTTTAGTTCTTTTATGATAACCAATATTTGTGGACTATAATCTTTAATTCTTCATGGAACCATTCAAAATTCTAAGTTTTAAACTTAAAATAATATATTAAAAGATAAAAACTATGAAAAAGTATAAGAAATATTTAAAAATTATTTATATTTGTGTCAGGTTGATTTGGTCTCAGATTATTATTTTTTAGTTAAAATCAACCCAACTTAAATATAGTCGGATTTTCTTAAACACCAAACCAAGTCAAATCAACCAGTAATCGAATATTTTTTTCTCAATTTAGGATTTGATTCAATTTTTAATTTGATTTTGTATGCTCCTATTTCTTCATATTTATTGTTTGATGAGAAAATGCTATGTAGTCATATAATCCTCAGGAATAATTGAGTGGGTGGATATTTTGAAATTTATTTATGGTTAATTTGTAAATTTCTACCGTCTCAATATAATTTTTATTGATAGTCTTGTAATTGAAAATTATTGTAATAATTATGTTAGCTACTCGTTTTGATAATATACCCAACTCATGCTTTTAGCGTTTTGATGTTGGAGCTTAGTTCTCCTTTATATACCGAAAGAGACAGAACATAATTATTTTATTTCTTTATTATTTATATTACATATTAATATAAGAATTTTCGTTGGAAATTTTTTATTTTTACCATTCAAATATCATATAATTTTGTTACGACGAAGTCACCCATATGATATGCAAAAATTACTTTTTGCCAATTTTCTTGAAATAAATGCCAACATAAATACAGCAGTCCAAGGTTAGAAGCGATGAGTATGGTCTTTAAAATTGGGGATGTAGTCCAATTAAAGCACAAGATTAATTTATTTATTGTATTTTAATTTAATACTAAAGTTTAAAATAATTATTCAAAATTCAAGAAGAGTGTTTCATTTTTACTTTCCATAGTTGCTCTTTCTTTTGTAGAAGTTTGATACCCCTTTATTCAATATATCACTCAATTTTTTATTTTTTTATTATTGAAAATAATCGAATTATTTAAAATTTAAGATGAGTATTTGCTTTTCTTTTTTTATATTTTCCCTTTAATTTAATGAGTTTGATATTTTTAGAAGATAAAAGTTATATATATTTTTTCACTAAGGAAAATAGTGAAAATATTTAAATTATATCCTTTAATATTTTTCTTAATAAGTGTGCATTTTACAATATCTCACAATCAGTTATATGAAACAGATGGAGTATTTATAAGAGATAAATTGCACTAACACAAAGTTATAATTATAATTTTACAAAGAACAATAGCGAAAATTATGATTTAAATCATGTCCTTGAATATTTTTTTTAATAAATATACATCATCTCACAAATTTCACGAGCTTAAACATGTTACATATTTATAGTTAAACAAATGAAAGAACCATTTTTAAAATGAATCAAAATAGGACAAAATAAATTATTACCCTAATTTGTTCCATGACCAAAAAAAAAAGAAAAAGATTTAGTATTATTTTATTATTAAAATTTATCTAAACGATAAATAAAGCGCGAAAGTAGTAAAACCAATTCCGCAAGTCGCACGTGCTACCCGCTTCCGATACAATTTGAAGGAAAGGTCAAATGAGGAATTCATCTAAAATTAAAGGGCAAAATGGTCCATTGAATAGATCAAATTGCTTGCTTCAGATCAAGGCCCATGGCTTACTACACCTATAAATGCCCAAATGCCTCAACTCATCTGCCCATTCAAAACCCACAACACAAAAAACTCAAAACACATACTAAAAAGATAAAATTAAAGACGGGTATCTAAAATTAATCAAGACGAAAACTAAAAACCTAACAAAAAAATAAAAATAAAAATACCTAATCAAACCCTAGGCTTAATTACCTGTAATTTTAATTTATAACTCCCATTTTTCGTATGTTATGTTGTTATATATATGTGTGTGCGTCTATGTGTAAAGGAACATAGAATGGAAAAAGACTCAGCAGCAGCTACAACGACGACGAAGAAGACGATATGGAGTACATGGGAAGAGCTTTTGTTAGCGTTTGCTGTGAAAAGGCATGGGCTAAAGGACTGGGAATCTGTAGCCATGGAACTACAAAATCGTGTATCGTTACCGGCTTTATTGACCGCTCAAATTTGTAAGGAGAAATACAGGGACCTCCGCCGCCGCTTCATGAATAGCTATAACAATAGTTATGATGAAAAAATCATAGAACAGGATGTAGATGGAAATGGAGATGTAACGATTCCTTGGATTGAGGAGTTGAGAAAACTGCGGGTTGCTGAGCTTCAACAAGAGGTTCAACGCTACGATCTTTCGATCCAGTAAAATCTCTCTGTTTCCTTTTTTTTTTTTTGAGTTTTTTTAATTTTGATTTTTTCGGTTGTATGTGATTTTTTTTACGTGGAAAAAAATTCAGTAATTGGATCTGAGGGATTTTGATCTGTGATGTGATATGAACAGGTCGTTGGAGTTGAAAGTGAAAAAGATGGAGGAAGAGAGAGAACAGAGTTTGAAGGCGCAGAGTTTAGACGATGGCCAGAAACCAGATCTGGAGGATGTAAAGGAAGAGAGATCGCAAAACGACAAAAACAGCGGTGCTGATGTTAAGCCGGAGGATTCCACCGGAAAGGCCGTGTCGAGCGAGGAGTCAGACCGCGAAAACCGGTCATTTAACGAGTCTAATTCGACGGAGAACAGAGAAACCGGTGTTAAAAATGAACCGGAACCGGTCGAGATCGGTGAAGACAAACCGGTTCAGGAGATTAAACCGGTCAGTGAAGAGGACTCGTATAACGATAGCAGTTCAGATAGACAAGAGGAAAAGAAAGCCCGTCGGGACTCAGGCGATTTACGTGATACAGTGAGCGGGTCTAAGGAAGAGACTAGGGAAAACAGTGACGTGCAGAGCACGGCAACTTTAACGAAGAGAAAACGGCAGCGCGGTGGCGATGGTGGTAGAAGCGGCGGAGATGCGGCAGAAATGGGTTCTCCAGCCGTTGGAATTAAAAGGGAGGGTGCGGCGAAATCAGAGCCGTTAGTTGAGTTTTTAGATATTATCAGGTCGCATAAGCGCGGCTCTGTATTCAAGCGCCGGCTAGATAGCCAGGTAATGCTTCTCTACATCGCATTTTCGAATTGGTTGGCCTACAACTAATTTGCTGATCAATTTTTGGTCGTTTGGACCATTTAAAAAATTTACAAAAATCCATTAACAAAATGGGTAAATAATTTACCAACAAATATTACGGGTGTGATTCGTTTGTATTAAAAAATTACATGCAAAAATTGATGAAAAATGAAAACAAAAACCTTATATATTATTTATAGGTAAAAGAGAAAAGTGGATAAAACAAAACGGGTTAGTGGCTTCAATATATGACGTGTACTCATTTGTTGCCTAAAATTTATTCTTTTCATAGAATTATTATTTACCAATTTCATGTTTAGATTTATATCGTTAAAAGTAAAAAAATAAAAAATAATCAATAATTGGACTCGTTTCTCATATGAATTCTATACATGTGACAGTCGGGGAAAACTTGTTGATTATTCCTACTAAAAAATGAAAGAAAATAGGAGTTTTTCTAATCTCCCATGCAAAAGAGGAAATATTATTTTGTTTTTAAATAGGCTACCTAAATAAAACTGTAGATTGATAAGTTTTAGTAATTTGGATTTTATTTTATTTTATGTGTCATGATAACATTAATGTGAGGCTATTTTTGTCTTACAAATTTGTGAGTTCTATGTTTGTTGACTCAAAATTTCTCAATTTAATATTTCCTAATTACTATGTTTGTAACAGTATGCATTTATTTTATTAAGAGTTAATTGAGAAGTGTAAGGTAATTTAGGATAGGGTGATAATAGGTACCAACTAAAACTCCCGAACAAATGAATTTGGACGGAAAATGGGACCCACTAACGAGGATGCCTAGTATGCATCTTTGCCGCAGTGCGTTGGAGCCACTAGAACTTAATCTTAAGATCACTTTAAAAAATAAGAAAAAAATCACTTTTATGGATCAGGTGAATACCGTGGATCAGCCCACGAATATTATAAGGGGCCTTTAAAATGATATACAGAAGCCCAATACATACTCTCACTATCGTTCCCTTGGAAATGATATCCTACCAACTTATATTTTGAAATAGAAAATAATAATAATAATACTGTAGTTAATTATTAAACCAAATCTCTATTCTTTTCTTTATTTCTTCTTGCTTCTTTATTTGTCGTTTAAATTTTTGACATGCCCATTTTTTTAAAATTTTATGAAATATTATGTTTAATTGCAATATTGAGATTACATAGCTCAAGTTTAAAAGTTTTACGTGTTCATGAAAAAATGGATATCGTGAAACAAGTCAGTTAATAATGTTATCCTTAGATTTCAAAAAGTTCTTTGGAATTAAGCTAGAAGTTGATAGTATTCTATAGGTCCATAATTTGTCCACTATATTATATTAACAAAATATGTCCACTTTAAAAATTAAAGTGATTTTTCAATTTTGATCTTTGTTCTCAACTCAAGTAATTTTTCTTTGTCTTTCCCTAAATATTGAATTTTTTGTATTTAAATAATAATATAGTGAACATTTTATTTTTTACTTCTTAAAATTGTGTCAAGTTAATATAAAATCAGTAACTAAGATGGAGGATATTTTGGACATTTTATTATAATTTGTGTTGGGAAATCGAGGAGTGTGAAAAACATTGTTTTGTTGTTATCTTATTTTTTCCAAGAGATGAAATGCTATTTACTAACGAGCGCGTTATTTAGGTCAACCCTACCCCACTTTCTTTTGCGTAGCGTTGGGAAATATATATAGAAGAAAAAAAAAATACTATTTTAAATCGCTGGTTTGCCAACTTCAATGTATTTCCCTTCTCTTCCTGTCGAACGAATGGAATTTATGCCACACCTACGCACGCTAGCTATCATCTTTCATTAATTCCAATTCTCTGTTTTTCTTTTTTTAATTAAAAAAATGAACTAAAGTTGTAAGCTGACTTTTTTTCATGCAGAAAACGGACAAGTACAAGAGTATGATCCGACAACATATGGATCTTGAAACGGTTCAAGCCCGGATTGACGACGGATCCTATTGCTCTTGCCCATCCAAATTCTACTTGGACCTCCTACTCATCTTCAACAATGCCATCGTCTACTTCGCTAAGTCATCCTCAGAGACAACTGCAGCGAACGAACTACGTGGCATTGTAATGGAAGAATTGAAAAAGACCAGAACCCAGTCGAAGGATCTTTCACCATTTAAGATCCAACCCAAGCCCGAATTGGAGAGATCCGATTCCTTGCTTGCAAAACACAAGTCTACTGTTCCTATAGTAGTCTGTCGCAAGAGAAGCTCCATTTCAGCAAAAGCAGCAGCGTCTTCTGGTAATAACAAGACAGAAAAACCAGCTGATAGTAAACCTCCTCTGAACCCAAAGCCACCTGCAGTGAAATCTTCTTCGAATGAAGAAGAGAGTTCAATCAAGCTTGGGGTGAAAGAAAAGCCAGTGACTGGAGTAAGAAGTATGAGGAGAAGCAGCAAAGGACGTTCGAATAATAATAATAATAATAATAATGCTTCACAATCCAACAGCAACCAAAACACGACTGCTAAGCAAAGCAATAGTAGCGGGGAGAAAAAGGAAGAGGTGAAACCGGAGAAGAAGAAAGAAGAAAGCAAAAAACGAGGAGCTGCAGCGGACTTCTTGAAGAGGATAAAGAAGAATTCTCCTACGAAAGGAACGTTGGTGGAAGCGCTGAAGAATAATCCTCCAGAGGATGTTGTTGTTGTTAAAGGTAAAAATAGCAAGGATCAGCAAAAGAAAAAAATTGATGAACGGAGAGAAGCTCCAGTGAGGCGAAGTGGCGGCGGCGGTGGTGGTGGTGGTGGAGGCAGTGGTGCTAGCAAGGATGAAGGTAGTCCGTCGAAGAGGAGCGTAGGTCGACCACCAAAGAGAGGTGGTAGAGAAGTAGTTGTGCAGGAAAAACGTGGAAGGGAAAATAGTGAAAAAGAAGATTCAACGAAACGGCCAAAGAAACGGTCAAGGAGGTAAAATTATGATGAATTTAGGAGGAGTTTAGTCTCATTTTGCAGTGTATATTTTTACATCTTGTATTTCTAGTGTCAGGTTTTGATTTTGGGAATATTACATGTTAGAATTAGTTTACATCTTTTGCTTCTGTAACATGTTATTGGTATTTGTACCTTTTCCTTGTTACAGTGAATTTTCTTTTTCTCAATTAGTTTTATGCTATTTCAACCATGCCATTGGTCACCAAAGATTAATTTGAAGTTGTAGGAGAAATAGAAGGAAGAAACTAAAGAGAAAAAAGATTTAATTTAACACGTTTGTTATGGAGCTGTTGATTTTTACATACCTGTATTATTCTTTTTCCAGCTCAAATAAACTAAGATAGATAATATTTTTCTCCGTCCAATAATAATTATCCACCTATATTTAGTTCCTAATATATTGCTATCATTGATTTTCTTGATTACATTTTTCAAGATATTGTGTTTATTATATTCAAAAAGTAATATTAATAAAATTATCATTCTATTAATAATTTCTTAAAAAATGTGTAAATTCAATAGCGACAAGTATTATTGGACACAAAGAAAATACTTTTTTCCCTCCACTTAAATCATGCGAGGTAATTTAATCCGACACAAAGTTTAAGAAAAAGGACTTGAAATTTATAGTCTAAATAAAGTCATACATGTTTGTGTGACTATAAATCGTTTCTCTAAAGGACAAGAAATAAAATTGATATTATAGGATAAATTTCTAAACAAGAGTGATTATTTAAGAAATTACTAGTAGTTTGATAAAGTGTACAAGAGTAAATGTTAAATATGATATATTAGTAATGTTTGTATTAATTATACTTACATTATTTCATATGCACTAATTGATTTAATATATAACATATCTTGTATAATTTTCATTAAAATATATTTGTTCATAAAATATCCTTCATGTTTTTTGCTTTGTATATTTTCTTTTACAAAGTTATTTGCTAAAATATTACAACAGAGTTAGTTTTTAAAATGTCATCGACTCTTTTTTTCCCCAAAAAATAACAATAATTATTAGTATTGCCTCAAGAGTATTTTTGAGGAATGTTGGCAATGAGTTTCTTTTTCCAACCAAACGTATCGTCCATTTTGAGGAAAGTTGGCAAAGCTTTACCAATTTGTGCATATATTGCTGGCACAGTTTTAGATTTGATGAAGGAGCTTTGACCTAAGTTTTGAGAATAGTATTATCACTTTATGGTGGAAAAATATTGGAAAATGTTTTGAGGATAGTTTTGTCATAAGTTAATTTAATGTAAGTGTTAAATTTTTTTTATATCTAGAAATTAATGATATCAAAAATACATATCTTAATATGCAATAGAATGTATAACTAATACTCGAAAAAGTGTAAAAGATAAGGTACGGGTACTACTAATACATATAGCTAATGAATATATTATTTTTGCTAATACACTCTATCAGACTATTTCTAAAGGTAAAATTGTCATTTTAAGATCAATAGTTATTGAATATAGACATGTTTAATTCTCTGACACCAACTAGAAAAAAAAATTAGTCATATAAATTAGGATAGAGAAAGTAATAACAATGTATTTCACTTATCATAATTTCATAACCTCCTATTTAAGGTCACGATCTCGATAAGCTAAAGTTATATCATGCTTCTCTAATCATTTCATCTGAATACTTTTTCACCTACCTTCACCATATTCAACTTTTCTCATCCACACACAAAATTATCCGTGTATTTTTTTTTTATCCTGAATATATTCGTTTCTAATTTAATTTTTTCCATCTCAATATATTCATTTCCGCAACTTTCAGTAGGTGGAGTATATTAGCATAAACAGATGAAAATAGTGGAAGTAGGCTCGCTTGTACTTCTTTTGTTATTTAAGGATATAATGTGTCTTCTCTCATTTTTATTTCAATATATATATATA
>NC_028637.1:91239992-91256368 GCF_001406875.1 Solanum pennellii
GATCGACACCTCTTCGTCGGAATATTACGCTAGAATAAAAATTATTTTGTATGTATATATATTACATATTGATACCTTTGATTTCTACATGATTTTATTTCATATTTTAATACCCCTTAAATAAAATTCTAGCTCCGCCATTATATATATATATATATATATATATATACTTGTTACATCCGCTTTTGAACTTGATATATTGCCTATTAAAAGAATAATAATTGAAATAGTAAATCTATTATTAACTAATGTAGTTAGCAAATAAGATATTAATATATATATATATATATACTTGTTACATCCGCTTTTGAACTTGATATATTGCCTATTAAAAAAATAATAATTGAAATAATAAATTTATTATTAACTAATGTAGTTAGCAAATAAGATATTATGGCACATGGCATTTTTTTTAATTAAGTATAGCTAATGTAGTTGGCAAAATAATTTTATTTTGGATAAACGTCTAGGACTCAAATCCTTACCAAAAAATTAAATCATTACAAATTAAATACTTATCTACTAAACTATTGCTAGAGCAATGAAAATTACTTTATGAAATGATTGAAATCGTTTACAAAATTGGTAGATCTTTTTTTAAATTTTTCTTAAAACCATTTATAATCATTCCTTTTCAAATTTAAGATTTATAGTGTAGCCAACCGACAGAATTAGTTGAGTGAATAATTAAGATTTGTTTTATAGCACAATATATCCTTTGCAAACAAGCGTCTGAAGAATTAATAATTAGACGGCTATTAATATTCGTATTTCATTCGTTTTAATTTATTTATTTTATTATTTTATTTTAGTATACTTGAAAACAATATATATTTCTTTTATCAAAATTTTAATTTCAATTGTTCATGTACATGGTATTTATATATTTGATTATCTTTTAATTTATAAATTACAATATTTTAAATCTTTTTACTTTTCTAAATGTCATGTTAAAGTCGGAATAAGATAAATAATCATGATTTTTATCGGTGTTATTAAGATATCAAAGTGATTTGTCTAGTCATAACATGACAATTAACTTTATTTGCAGGTCTTTTTTAATTTAATCGGCTTACTCATGTCTATTTTATGAATTGTTTGTGAATAAAATAAAATTGTTTTAATTTTTTTATAATGTCGATACGAATAAAGTGAACAAGATATTCAGTGTAATTTTATAAATACAATTTAAAGAATCTAGAATATATTTAGATCTTATTTTTATTTTTGCGAGAAAAAGAAATTGTTTTCAATAGTTCTTTGGCTATAAAAAATATACGAAAGTAAGAAAGAAAAAAAATAACAATTTAAAAAACTAATGTAGATTGTAGGCTTGAAGCAACAATTATTAATACACATTACAGAAAAAAAATTGTATGATTTTTGATATTTCTAGTTATTCATTTTATTTGCTTTTTGTTGGTACTCAATTTAATCCGAGTTTGAAATCTAAATAAGTTACAAAAAAATAAGTGTGATCAAAATAAGTCACTATTCTAGAAAGTAGCTAAAATAGGCTTAGTAGAAGAAAAAATTTCACTTTTTCAATATTCTAAACGATTTTTGTTAATCCCATAACATCTATATTTAATATATAATGGAACTATTTCTTGCACTTCATAAAGTGGAAGTTTTTCTTACACTTTATAAAGTGAAAGAAAAATTTACATTTTATAAAGTGAAAGAAAAACTTACACTTTACAAAAAGGAATATTTTTCACGTTTTGCTCTCTTTATGAAGCTCTGACACTGTTTTGTCATATAATTGAGATATTTTTCATACATATGCAAAAAAATATAAATATTTATCACACATATTAACTTACTTAAATAAAAAAAATTAAGAATCGGACATACTGATAATCATTTGCATAAAAAATAGACGAGACATGATAATTTGAGAATGCCCCAACATTTTCCGTCATTTCAAACTGTGAAGACTGACCAAAATAATTATCTAGTCCATAACTTGAAGCAATATTCCTATCTTGTTGAAATAAACCGCTATAAAATATATAATAATAATAATAAGAAGAATAATAATAAATCATATAAATTAATAAATAATTGACAAAATGAATAAACAATAATCGAAATATAATTATTGAGCATTACCAACCACTTTCATTGATAGTTTCGTTCAAATCAAAATCAAGTCAATCAGTAAGAATATTTTGAAAATGAGTCACGTTAGAAAAATCTGCGGATTGAGTTATCGGAAATCCTCAACGCAATCATAATTTTCTAATTGGGGATAGACGTCGACCGATAAAGGAAAATGTTGTTGGCTAGTCTTAGGCTCCTTTCTAACATAGATTTCAAGTATTGCTAACTTGATTTGATCTATGTAATCATTTGGAACCCTCAAAAAATCGATCAATGATTTCGTCATTACAAATAATCCACTCTCTAAATTTACTTGTCCTTGTGATAAAAATGAAGTAGGTATTTTTCTACTATAATCAATACTATTTATGCCCCATTCATTTTATAAAGTGTATGAAAATATACTACTTTACAAAATATAAGAAAAAGTTTCAATTTACAAAGTGTAAGAAAAACTTATATTTTACAAAATGTAAGAAATAGTTTCATTACATATTAAAATATATCCGTTAAAAATCTATTTTAATTACTTTCTAATTTAATAATTTATATTAATCATTTTTATTTTTTTGGATTATTTAGGTTCTGAACTCATTTAATCCTAACACACAAAAACAGACACAGACACTTAAGATTTTTTGAAAATAGAGTCCCAATATACTTTCATGGACCCCATGTTTGACAAGTGGCATTTTTAGGAAGCAAATCACACCATGTAAATCCATGTATCTCAGAAAATATTTAAGCTGTGTATTGAATTACTTACAAATAACTTGGTTTATGGTGTTAAAAATTGATAATTTATTTGGAAAAACTACAAACTTAAATTTTTAAGTTACATATGCTGATAGCATAAATTTTTTTATACAATTATAAATTTATACCTGTAATAACATGTTTAATTTTATAAAAAATAATTTAAAATAAGTAAAAAAATGACTTAAAATAAGATACAATGTGTTTGGCAAGATAAAAAATGGATCCGGCTCCTCTTCATTTTTCTTCTTTCTATTTTTTCCAAGTTCCTATTTGGATTAATGACACGTGTCATGTGTTAAAATAAAATGGTTAAGATTAAATTTTTTAAAATTAACCTCTAATCATGATTTAGTTAATAAATACATTAAGTATTAAAATTATTATAATCACACAATCTTAGCAACATATTATTTTGTCCATAAATATAGAAAAAAAAAGTTTTCTTCCTTTTTTTTATCGTAGGATCTTTTTTTTTCTGTTTATATAATATTTTTATTGTAATCTTTTGTTAAAAGCATATTGATCCGTGATTAATAAATTACCTAGCGATAATCAAATCATTTTAACAAACTAATTTCAATTTCATAATAAGATTACAAATACGGTGATACCACTACATACGGTAGTTAATTATAGTTTCTATACTTCTATTCAGTTAATTAGCTAAAAAGATTATTTAAAAAAATCTTCGTATAAAAGAAATTTAGGAAGTGAGTTCCCCCCCCCCCCTATATTTATGGACAAGATAATATGTTGCTAAGATAGTTATATTATAATTTTTTTTAATACTTAATAGATAATGTATTTATTAATTAAATCATGTTTAGAGATTTACTTTGGAAATTAAATCTTAACCATTTATTTTAACCTATGCCATGTGTCATTACTCCAAATAGGAACTTAGGGAAAATGGAGAGAAGAGAAATGGAGAGGAGCCGGATCCATAAAAAATGACCTAAAATAAGTAACAAATCAAAAGTAGATCTCTCCCTACTTTTTAATTTTTGACTTAAAAAATCATTTCAATTTGACTTTTATTTTTAATTTAAAAGCTACTTTTTTTAAATTAATCCAAATGAACTCTTAGGCTCGTGTGAGTGACTTTTCAAAGGGGCAGAGAGAAACTCATTGCCCTATTTTTTTGCCTTTTCAACTGCCCTATTATTCTCTCAACACTTGAATTGTATTTACCATCAACAGAAAAATTCTTCTATCAAGTAATATTGGGACTTCATATTCTAACTTCCTCCCTCCCTTCATCTCTCCATCTATTTGTGGATTTTATCAAAGTGGAAGGGTCAGGATTTACTGTGCATGATTGTAAAGTAATTCAAAAAATTCATAACAATGTATAATTGTCAAGTAAAAGAGTGACATCAAGTTGATAGTTTTTAAAATAATAGTGGATCCTATATATTATATCGAATATTCATTCCTATCTAGTGATAGAAAGATCCACCCTCATACAATTAGTTTGGGGGGTGGGGGTGGGATGAGGGGGCTATTCACCATTCAAATCAAACGAAATAAGTAGTTGAGGGTGTTCAACCACTTGATGACAAGGAGACAGGGTTAAAACTAGCCTTAGTCACTAGGACTAGAAGCCTTATTTCCCTCTTTTCGACCCTATCACTTCCATTCAAGGGCAAACCTATTTCCTTGGTCACAGAGTTGTTGCGCACCGGCTTCCCTAATATTAACCTCCTTGATTTATCGAAAAAACTTCTTTCTAGCAAAGCTTATCAATACTTTCTTATATGTCCTGTGAAGCTATTCCCCAAAAATCTAAGAGTTGAGTGAGTCAATCTTCCTAGAGAAATCTTGAAAAAGAGTTTCTAAGCATAATTGAGATCAATGTGAATCCTTCAATCTTTTTCCTTCTCTCTTCCATTTCTACTTGGTTATGACAAAAAAAAAAGTTACTTTTCTGTTTTGGTCTTTAGAAGTTCCTCTATAATTAACTAATCTTAGACTATTCAAAATTTCAAATACAAGGCAAATAATACTATTACAACTTAAACCAATCAACAATGAAATGAACGACTTAAGAATAGTTAAGCTGTTCGATTTCCCAAATCCAACAATAAAACCTTCTTTTTTACATGATCACACGTTAAATTGCTAACATTTAATTTTACAAGAGTACTAAACTGCCACTAGATGAAACAATAATCCAACTACAAATAGGGCCTATGCAGACAAAAACTAGAGTACAATAATATAATGTTAGCATAACTTCTCCTTCAGCATGACATTTTACAACTGACCTAAAGTCATTCTGTGTTTCATAACATATGGCGAACCCATCTAGAATACATGTATGCCCCCTTAGCTCCATTTAGCTGTTATTTCAGCGGTTCTTGCCACACCTTCTATATACCACTCAGTTACAATAATGGTAGCCCTGTCATGTCATTCACGGTTCATTGCTTGCATGAAATGTTCATCTGCAGCAGAAACACAGATCAATAGAGAACGGGATTATGGGGATCAGTTATCAGTAGGAGGTGACTTGTAGGTCAATGAAGTTGATAAAAAGCAGATGCTGAGAGAAAAACATTAATCTTCATCCTTTTTTCCCAATACACAGTGATTGTTGTTATAATATTAATTACAAGTGTACTTTTTTGTTACAAGTATACTTATTACAACCTGAACAGTTGCAATCGGAATAGCACTGCTATTACGTAAGAGGTGTTCCAATAGTGATTACAGACTATTTTCCATGTAACCTTGGTGGAAACACACAACAATCGCATGCTTTCATGCTTCACTAAGAAAAGCCAACAGAAAAATTAAAGTTGACGAATCAAATCCTCGTCCATGCATTCCACATGATACAGAGCTAACCTTTTACTCCCTACTCTTCCATCTTACACTTCTCAGTCTCCAAAAAATCACTTATGTAATAAATACTGTCAACCGGAACCTAATTCCTGTTATGGTATTCAACACAGCTATAATACCATTTAATACATTGGGCTTCAACTTTAACTGTTTCACATTTATATAATTCTTGTACATGATAAATAGTATCTGCCTTTATGTGCTTTTTTGTAAATGTTCTTTTTCATGTCATTTAGTTCATCCAATTAATATGTTTCTAGTTCCAAGGGTGAGGGTCAAGGAAGTAGGTTGAGAACCATGAAGTCTAAGACTTAAATTCCAGCAGAGGCAAACAAAACTAGGTGATCTTTTCCTATCTGTCCAAGTCTTAGCGGACAGAGTTACCCAATTTCTGTGCTAGTAGGAGGTAGCATGTATCTTATGAAATTAGTCAAGGTGCAAACAAGCTGGTCCGAACACCAAGGTTATCCCAAAATATTAATATGTTTCTATGTCAATATGTAACATTAAAGCGTCCGTAACTTGAACTTGAAAAAAATTAATATGTTTCTATGTCAGATACGTATTTGTTCTTAAAACATGTCGTATTTATCTTCTCTAATTAACTTGAACGTGAAAAAATATGTTTCTATGTCATATACATATTTTTTCTTAAAACATGTAGGCCCTTCATCTTCTAATTAGAGGAGTGAAGCGAAAAAATATGATGTTAGATATCATACCTTCCTATGATGATTGAAATGGGAAACTTATTTTTCTAAAGAAACAATTAGACAGGAAACAAGAAGAAAATATCAAGTACCATGGAGAGAAAATGCAAAACTATGTCCAGCAGGGTATTTCAATTTTCATTCACTCCAAGGACAGAAGTTAGAAGCATACGAGGACTTTGATATAAATTACGCCATTACTGTCAGCAAGGGAACTTATCCCACATCATTCAAATGGAAAATTGTACAGCAAGTCAGAAGTATTGAGGGCTAAGGACACAACAACATAGACAAGAAACAATCCATTTTAGTCCCAACAAAATGACAACTGTAAAAGGCTGTATTCCTCTACTTGACAATCCAGACTCCTTGTAAGATAGAACGAAGAGACACATTTGTTGAATTGTAAATATGGCTTTAACACAACCTTTCTGCTTATGCTACCTTCTCTCAGAAAAAAAAAAGGAATAGCAATGTCCCTAATTTTGGAAGTACACTGATATTCCTAAACAAAGATCTTGTCTTAAGTCCTTCAAGTTATGCTTATCTGAAATCACAAGTCCTTGTATTAAATTTAGGCCACTTCTCCTAACAACGCAAAAAGTCCAGCTCAAATTATGGTATTAAAGGTATCAAGAAAAAGATCATTCCAAAATCCAAATAAAGTTAAAGGGAAGTAGAAAGAAGAAGGTCTACCAAGCTAGTAGTATATTTCTTTGTCATTTTCTGTCTTGGAGATATTTTTTCAAAAATGCTTTGGATTTAAATCACGGGAGGTAAATATGGTACTGCTGGGGATTAATTGAATTTGACCTCAAATTGAAATAAGCCTAAGCCAAACAAGTAAACTTTTAGGACTTAATAGGAACTCAGACTTCGAAAGAATTTGTAAGAGTGTTTTTTGTTTATAAGTTGAGAAGGAACATTGAGTTAAATTCTCCAATTGAAATGCACTAATCATGATGATAAAATGAAAAGAACATGTAGGAATGTTTTGGCATAGGCATACCACTCTC
This sequence comes from Solanum pennellii, assembly GCF_001406875.1. Taxonomy (NCBI): domain Eukaryota; kingdom Viridiplantae; phylum Streptophyta; class Magnoliopsida; order Solanales; family Solanaceae; genus Solanum; species Solanum pennellii. The sequence goes on from NC_028637.1 coordinate 91,247,431, forward strand.
TCCATCAGAGATTTCTCCGAGCCTTGAGATAGCCTCCAGAAGTGCTTGCTCATGCTCCTGCATATTATTATACTTAATTTCCTTTGGCACAAATGAGCTAGAAGTAAGCATAACTGGGCAGGTGACTGTGCCTCTAACCTTAAGTACTTTCTTCGCCTTCTCAACTTCCAAAGGATCCGGATGACTGGCGCCAAAGACCCTCTCCACCTGATGACGTTTCCCATTTTATGAACAAATATAGCAAGTGTAACATCTAAATGCGCAATAGATGTTAAACTACTGTGCTCACCTCTTTAATCAGTGTGTCTGTGTGAAGTAACTGGATATCATCACATCCTTTCCTTCCTCCATTCTGTGATGGTGGAAAGCCTTTTCTGGACTGAGGTTTAGCCAACCCCCTTCCCCTCCCAGCACCTGGACCACTATCACGCCCTACAGGTCTATTCACACCACGGCCAGATCCACCATAATTTCCATGACGAGAAATTCCTGGATCTTCACCATCCCACTGGATATCTTCTGGAGAAATCTGTCAAAGGAGATATATAAGTCTGATCCTTTCAAGATAACTAGAAGAAGAAAACTGATAACCAAATGATGCAAGAAAGGATAACAGAAAAAAAATGAATTATATAGAGGAGGTTATCCAGCTTCAGTTCACATTGGCCCATGCATGTACCAAAGAGGTATTTTATGGTTTTCTAAACATGAGATGGATATCATGCTAATAACAGACTGCATAATGAGTTTTGAAAAAGTTCTTGCAATATACAGAGCAAGCCATTCAGCCAAAATCTACACCTTATTAAAGTTTTCGTACTCCATTAGAGTAACTCCGGAAATTATTTATTGAAGAAGCAGCAAATATAAGGACTTGAACTGATAAATATGGATGACGAAAAGGAAATTTCACGAGGATACACCTTAGAGAGAAATTTAATTTAAAGACTTGAACTACCAGATAGTTTTGATAGTCATCCATCTTGAGATCAAGTACACCACAGATTATATGTCAGCCCACTCACAGTCTCGTACATAAGTCGAAAATTAGACATAAGCAAAATGTCCTTGGTTTCTCTACTTCTTCCTCAATATATTAGACCCTTTGGTTCCCATTCTGTTATATAGAGGAATTTTTCTTTAAGTGCATACTCCAGAAGACTTGATAATGGACCATCTCTCATACTACATGGTGTGAACTTCATTTACAAAGTATCTTCAAGAGTACATGCAGTAAAATATTGGCCTTGGTATGCGTCAACAAGTTAAAGCTATAAGAACATTTATGGAAAAGAGATTCCACGTAGAACACATATAGTTGCCCATCAAAAGCAGGGAAGTTATACCTTCAAGAAAAAATAAGGTGAAGTCATCCTTGTACAGGTTTTTGCCCTCTTCCCAAGGGAAAAGGTTCAGATTGGAAATTTAGAATCATCCTTAACTTCAATACAGAAATACCTTGAATTTATTTGCAACAGTTCCGTAATAATTCAAACTTCCAATGGATACTTTAGAGAACGCTTGACCACATCACAAGCCAAGGAAAACAACGCATGCAGTGTTCAGAACGGTACAAAAGCTATATTTCTTGGTACATCCACACTCACAAACCAATAAGAAAAAGAATTTTCCAGCAGGACAGCAAAAAAGGTAATCAAAAGCTCCATGGCACCAGAACATAGCATCCATTACCTCTGAAAGATTGACCCATTCCCATGTCTCATTTGCAGTACTCATGTCATAAACAAGAGCATGTCTACCCTGAAAATGTGCACCACAAGATTCATATATTCAACCACGAAAAGAAAAAGAAAGTAAAGCTTTAAGCAATAAAATCATGTATACCTCAGCTTTGTTATAGTCAGTAATGACTGCCTCATAAAAATTATTGTCATCAGGCCATCTAGTCCTTACTTTCCTTCCAATCAATGAATCAACTGGAGCTTTAGCAGATTCAGAAACCCGATTATCGAGTTGGCCTCTTCCAAATGGACCGGAAGGCGGGTACTGCATTTTCATTGAAGATGCACCAGGCATCATCTGTCCCTATGAATAGATGTGCAACAGGAAATTATTCAAAGTAAGAGAATAGGTAAACCATGCACTGGTGGACTGCACAGAATAAAGCATAAAACATCAGACATACAGATTTACTTTTTTTGCCCTTAGGCCCCATCATAGGCCCTCTCTTGGCAGCAGATGAAGATGGCTGGTTTGCAGCAGCCAGAGCAGGTGGGTGGAAAGTAGGAGATGGTCCAGCAAAGGACTGTGACGGTAAAGGTGGAGCTATCTTCTGTTTCTTCCGTGAAGCTGAGACAGAAGGACTGGGTAATGGGTCATGAATAGCTTGACCAGTGCCAAGCATACCAGGTTGATGAGCCCCTGATTGTCTCCACTCCCTACAACCAATAATCAAAAGCTAGCCTTTAGAACTTTGACAAACTCTAGAATACAGGAGATTCGCTAAACAAATTCAAGATGGACGAAGTGACCAAGAGCTAACCTTATTCTTCTGATGACATCATCAGCATTAACTCTACCAAGAAGTTCTCTATGTTCTTCATTGGACAATCTTAACTCTTTTCTTAACTCCGTTATCAAACTTTCTTTCTCCTGAATAAAATATATTCATTGAGCAGTCATTTAAACCTGATCAAGCAAATGCACATATTAGATTTCATGGTATGACAAAAGGTACCCAAGAAATGGCATCAGCTTGAGCTTTAAAGGCTCTTAGAACCGAACTGTATGCTTCTTGCTCAAGCTGATGAATTTGAGCCTCCATGTCAGTTTCACCATACATCCTTTGGTAGGGTACAGAAGCCATTACAGCAGATCTCCCATTTCCATTCATGCGGCCACCACCTCTTGGAATCCTATTTTGATGTGATGGGGGGAGATCATCATCTGTTCCTGCAATCACCCAACAGGTTCTCAGAAAATCAAAGTACAACGAACACCTGGAGTATGCATACTACAACGGAAAATATGACAATTACCCATATCAGCACTGTGTGACTAACAAAGGCATAAAAACAGATGAGAAAAAAGCACATAGGAGTAAGGACCAAGAGGCACTGTGGATTTTAATCCAACAAAAGAATTTTCCATTTTCAGTGGAAAACTAAAAACAAAATTGCAGCTGAAGTGACAACTTTTTATAGGTCTAAAATGAGATTTAAACTTTTATTCAGTATCAAGATCTTGCGGCAGACCTACAAGCATTTTGAAGACTGTCCCAAAGCTGCAAGCAGGATAATTAACTGCCAACTCTACTTTACACTTTGCTTCTCTACAAAAAAATAACAGTTTCTGCAAGCAAGTTTTCATCATTTCATAATAAAACCCGATGATTCTCAGTTTAAACTTTTCACTGCAAAATAGCTCAGGCAGACCCAAAAAGACCAAGAAATTGAACCCATATTGACAACACCCAGAATCATGAAAAATTTTAACCCCATAATTCTAAACAAGAAGGCAAAAGAAAAAACCCTCAAACAGCACATACCCAGTACCTCAATCGGCAACAGCTCAAAATTCCAAGTTAACAAAAGCGGGATCCAAAAAGATCCAATTTTTCACAATGTAAACGCTAATATCACTAACCCTGAACCCTAATTAAGCTACAAATTTCACCAAACTAAAGAAAAATAGATGCAATCTTGAAAACACTAACCACTGCTGTCATACGGCTCGTAGTCCATAGCCAGCTTGCAAAGTGAAACAACCCCCAGATGAAGAAAAACCAAATCAAGGCTTCAAAGGGTGCTTTGAAAACCCGATACAATTAATACTACTAAAGCCCCCAAAAACAACGAATTATGTTAATATATAGAAAATTAAGCAAAACCCAAAATCCGAGTGGGTTTTCTGGAAAAATTTTAGGGTTTGGATCTACAATACAAAGTAAATGGAATGGGGATTGTGTGATTATGATAGAATTGAAGGCGAAGATGAGAAGGAGAATCACCAAAGGCGTATCAGCATAGGGAAAAACGGACGTGAAATAGGTCTATGGAATTTGGTTTATTGGAATGTTTGGAATCCGCAGGATTTGGAAATTTTTGTGATGTTTTTTTTTTTAATTTTTTGACCAAAATTGACTTCAGAAGTAACTTTCAGTTCTTCCTCTTGAACTCACAAAAGTAGTAAATGTACATTCTTTTTATCTAATGTTTTATAATTTTTTTATTTTATATATTTTTTTTATTAAACATGCACTTCATAATGTTCATAGAAAATATGTATTTTTACTGTTTATGATTAATTTAATTAAAATATACTAAATTGAAAAATATAAATTAATTATTTTTTATGATATTAGTTAAGAACATATGTTTATTGATTAATATATTTTCAAGAGACAATAGATATCTTAAATATTTGATTTAATATTATTTAGGGAAAAGGGTCAAATATGCCCCTAAACTATTCAAAAAGGTCTAGATATACCCTTCGTTTAAAGTTTGGTTCAATGATGTCCTCGCCATCCAACTTTTGGTCCAAATATGCCTTTATGGACGTTAGTTGCCATGTTGGACATATCCAACTCATTTTTTATTTCTTTACATGCCACATGGAATTGTCATGTCATTTTGGTCTTACCACATAACATTTATATGAAAATGGAAAGATATTCGGACTCATAAACACCTAATCCGATCCATAAATCAACCCCTTCTAAATAAATTATCCCACCAATTTTCAACAATTTTATTTAATTTTTATTTTTTCGATAAATTTCGAAAATGAATAATTGATTAATTAAAAAAATAGAAAAATATGAAAAAAAGTATAAAATTAACGCCAAAAATTCATAAATAATTATTAGTAACCTTAAATTCAATTTAAACACTTTTTTTTAAATTTTATTTTATTTTTTTCGATAAATCCCGAAATGAGTAATTGATTAATAAAAAAGTATGAAAAAATATAAAATTAACGCCAAAAATTTAAAAATAAATACAGTAACCTTAAAATTCAACAACCTCAATATTTTTTTAATTTTTAATTTTTTTGACAAATCCCAAAAATGAGTTTATTAACAAAAAATATGAAAAAATATAAAAATTACGCAAAAAATTCAGAAATAAAAAATAGGAAAATATGAAAAAAAATATAAAATAAAAAAATTGTTGAAATTATTGAATTTAAGTTAACTATATTTATTTGTGAATTTTGACGTATACTTTTTATTTTGTTTTCATATTTTTCCCTTTTTATTAAAAAATTACTCATTTTCAGGATTTGCCAAAAAATATAAAAAATTTAAAAAAATTGTAGATTGAAATGCAATATTTATTTGTGAACTTTTGGTGTCAATTTATTTTTTTTCATACTTTTTTCATATTTTTTATTAATCAATTACTCATTTTCGAGATTTATCGAAAAATAAAAAATCTAAAAAAAATTGAAATGTTAGATTTAAGGTTACTATATTTATTTGTGAATTTTTGGCGTTAATTTTATATTTTTTTTCATATTTTTTCTATTTTTTATTAATCAATTACTCATTTTCGGGATTTACCGCAATAATAAAAATTAAACAAAATTGTTAAAAATGGGTCGGATAGTGAATTTAAAAGGAGCTGATTTATGGGTCGGATGTTTATGAATCCGAATATCTTTCCAATTCATATAAATGTTATGTGGTAAGACCAAAATAAAATGTCAATTCCATGTGGCATTTAAAAAAATAAAAAATGAGTTGGATATGTCCAACATGGCAACTAACGCCCATAAGGGCATATTTGGACCAAAAGTTGGACGGCGAGGGCATGAGTGAACCAAACTTTAAACGGAGGGTATATCTAGACCTTTTCGAATAGTTTAGGGGCATATTTGACCCTTTTCCCTATTATTTATAAAGGCCCCTATTTGTATAATATAAAATTTTGAGATAATGCACAAGTACCCCTCAACCTATGCCCGAAATCTCAAATACACACTTATACTATACTAATATCATATTACCCCCCTGAACTTATTTTATTAATAATTTTCCACCCCTTTTCGGCCTACGTGGCACTATCTTGTGGGCCCAACACTGGTTGACTTTTTTTTTCAAGTTAGTGTCACGTAGGATGAAAAGGAGTTGAAAATTACTTATAAAATAAGTTTAGGGGAGTAATAGGACCTTATGATAGTATAAGTGTGTCTCTGAGATTTCGAGCATAGATTGAGGGGATACTTGTGCATTTTCCGTAAAAATTTTATTTTTAAAATTCAATATAATTTTGTGATTACACTTGTGTAACCAAATAATTACAAGAAGTAAAGGTTGAGAATGAGAAGGAAATAAAATATAAATAGTATAAAATAATAAATATATATTTATAATAGCAAAATAAAATATAATCTAAAATAAAATAAGTTAGTAATTAGAACAAAAAAATAAAAAAAGAAATTAAAATGTAATCAGTTTGTAATTTCACCATGTAATTATTAGTAATCACAATCCTGCCTAATAATTGAAGGGTGTAATTACCCCATGTCAACACACGCAATTACCTCCTGAATTTGTTCAAGTAATTTAATAATTTGGTCAACCAAACATGTCAGACAGTGTAATTACACCAAATTTTTACTAAATAACTTTCCAAACATGACCTTAATATTTTGTGCAAAGATATATGGTAATAAAAAATATATGTATTTAGTATTAAAATATGTACTAATACATTCAAGTAAAATAGATTAAAACAAAAAAAGAAAAGAAAAAATTAAAATAGAATTAGCTTGTAATTACACCATGTAATTAACAGCAATTACAACCCTCCCTAATAACTGAAGAGTGTAATTAGCCCATGTTAATTATCCCATGTTAATTACACCCAATTACCTGTTGAATCTGGTCAAGTAATTATCTGGTCAACCAAATATGTTAAAACTGCAATTATACCAATTTCATACTAAGTGACTTTTCAAACATGGCCTTAGTAAGTGCACAAATATATTGTATCAAAAATATATGTATTTAGTATTAAAATATGTACCATACATTCATTAATGTATCTATGCATTGATACACTGGTAGGGATTTAGTAGATATGGTTGGACTCGGTGAAAAATAATTTTCTATATAAGAGAGCAAATCCGCACTAAACATTCATCACATACACTATTATTCTGAATTTCAAAATTTCATAATTATTCATCTGTTTTATTTTCGTTTGAATAGTGGAAGAAGAATGGAAATAGATAGAGTATTTATGAGTTGTTTCTTCATAGAGAAGAAGCCCACTGATATTTTTGACTTGATCGAAGCCGCTCTCCAAGTTGGTGCAAAGAAATATCTCATGCAGTTTGAGAAATGCAAAAATAAGATCATCAACATTATAATGCTCTTCAAAAATTATGATGACTTGATCTTTGATGAAAATAACAATGTTAGTCATGAAGATAAAATGATCAAAAAAGAAGAGCCTCGGGAACAAAAAAAAGGGATGTAAGAACACATAAAATTACTTCACCTACAAATCAGAAACCAACAATGAAGATTAAGTTATCTATCAAGAAAACTGTAGATGTTTCTCCCCATAGAAAACCTCTTTATGATTGGAAATCACAGTAACAGAGCAGTTACATATCAATTACAAGAATAACACAGAAGACACACAAAACTTTACAGTTGTGAGACCAATGCAAAAAGAAACACAGAACAACGAAAATATGGAGATGAAGTTTCAATCAAGCAAGCGAAAATTAAAAGAAATAATCAAGCAAAGGAAAATCAAGAGAAGGACTGTAATGGTGGACTTCCAGGATATGCCTAGACATATATAACGACTCTCGTGCTCCCAGAAGACACTATTGGGACAGAAATAAATTTCGATCCTCTACTAATTCAATTTACTATAAATTTTTAATTGAAATCTTTCTTCTTATATAATAAATTGTGGACAGTAATATCATTCAAATGATTGTATTTTTAATTTGATTGAGTGTCCTATACATAAATTATCTCATTCATTTAAATAACATAGTTTCAATTTTCCAAAGAGAAAAGACATAAAGTGACACCTGAAGTTGTCTCGATTTTTCAAAAAGACACTTAAACTATGCAAACGTCCTATTACCCCCTAAACAATCCTGAAATGATACTATTACATCAATTTTTGTCCATCTGGCATGGAGAGAGTATGCACTCTCTTAAAGAGCGTGAACAAACTAAAAAAAATTAATATAATTTTATTTTTACAAGTATTTTGAAATACATTTTCTTTTTTTTTTCTGATTATTTTAACTTTTTCTCTTTATTAATTTTCTTTTTTTCTTCTTCCTTCTTCTTCAAAAATTCATTGTCATTTTTTATGGTAACTTTTCACTTTTAATATCATTTTTTATCACAACTCCACCTTCTTTTTTTACTACTATTAGTTTAATTCTCTTAAACTTTAAAATTATATCTAAATATTTTATTACATTTCGAACAATCTGATAAACCACTAGATTTCAAGATGATTATTAGGTATTATTTATTTTTTAAAATTCAAATTTCACTTAAATTTTTTCAATTTTCGGAGAATTCTGATTCTTACAAAATTATCATTTTCTAGTTTTGAAGTTATATGAAATGAGATAAATTAATTGATGATACCTTCAAAATTTTATTTTTCTTAAAAAAATAATTAGTTTTGTTATCAATATCACAAATACTAGAAAATAGTGTAATTTTGAAAAAAAGAAATTTGATCGAAGAAGAAGAAAAAAAAATGGAGGAGCTCAACTTAATGTAGGGGTGGGGTGAGGTGAGGGTGGGAGGTGAAGAAGAAAAAATGAAGGGCGGGTAACATGAAAGTAGGGGTGAAAGATAAAGAATTTAAAGTGAAATTAAAATTAAATCAATAAAATTAAAATAAGTCAAAAAGTAAGAGAGATAAATAAAGAAAACTTAAAATTAATATATATATATATATATATATATATATATATATAT
>NC_028637.1:91256431-91295987 GCF_001406875.1 Solanum pennellii
AAACAATCCTGAAATGATACTATTACATCAATTTTTGTCCATCTGGCATGGAGAGAGTATGCACTCTCTTAAAGAGCGTGAACAAACTAAAAAAAATTAATATAATTTTATTTTTACAAGTATTTTGAAATACATTTTCTTTTTTTTTTCTGATTATTTTAACTTTTTCTCTTTATTAATTTTCTTTTTTTCTTCTTCCTTCTTCTTCAAAAATTCATTGTCATTTTTTATGGTAACTTTTCACTTTTAATATCATTTTTTATCACAACTCCACCTTCTTTTTTTACTACTATTAGTTTAATTCTCTTAAACTTTAAAATTATATCTAAATATTTTATTACATTTCGAACAATCTGATAAACCACTAGATTTCAAGATGATTATTAGGTATTATTTATTTTTTAAAATTCAAATTTCACTTAAATTTTTTCAATTTTCGGAGAATTCTGATTCTTACAAAATTATCATTTTCTAGTTTTGAAGTTATATGAAATGAGATAAATTAATTGATGATACCTTCAAAATTTTATTTTTCTTAAAAAAATAATTAGTTTTGTTATCAATATCACAAATACTAGAAAATAGTGTAATTTTGAAAAAAAGAAATTTGATCGAAGAAGAAGAAAAAAAAATGGAGGAGCTCAACTTAATGTAGGGGTGGGGTGAGGTGAGGGTGGGAGGTGAAGAAGAAAAAATGAAGGGCGGGTAACATGAAAGTAGGGGTGAAAGATAAAGAATTTAAAGTGAAATTAAAATTAAATCAATAAAATTAAAATAAGTCAAAAAGTAAGAGAGATAAATAAAGAAAACTTAAAATTAATATATATATATATATATATATATATATATATATATTTCAAACTCAATTAACACGTGTCACACAATGATTGATGTGTGATAACCACTTGCTATTTAAAATTTGGTATTGATCGAAAAATGATGTAATAATATATTATCAGAATTGTTTAGGGGGTAATAGAACGCCCGCATAGTTAATGTGTCTTTTTGACAATCCAAAACAACTTTATATGTCACTTTATGTCTTTTCTCTTTTCCAAATAATGTTATATTCATGCTTTGATGTTCTTTTATATATAACTTAGAATTTTATTATTACCTTTTATCATCTTAATTTAACTCTTGGTTTACTAATATTTTTCTTATGCTAATATGTGTAATCAATATGGTATTTAGATCTCGAATCTCACCACCTGCTAATCTTGAATATGCACAAAATTACTTTATTTACTTATGTTTTTAGGCACTTCAATTAGTCAGAAGATACCAATAGCAATTTTAGGTCTATTGAAAGCGTGTGAGGTTTTTTTGGGTGTGTTTGGAAAATGTTGTCCAGTTTTTCATGTTTGGTTGGTTTAAATGTTTTTTAAATCAACTCGTTTTCCTCAAATTTAAGACAAATGACTTTTTTTAAAAAAAATTAAGGAGAATATTTTTCAAAACTCTACTTCATCCTTCAACTTTTTTTCTTATCCTACTCATACATGTATCTGACCTCCCCATTCAATTTCTTATATTTTAAGTTTCAAATATATTTTTTTTCCTACCACCAAACTAACCTTCCCCCCACCCCCACGCCACCCCAAACAAAAAAAAAAAGAAGTTAAAAATCATTTTTAAAAAATGTTTCAAATTTTAAGATTCTTAAGTTTTGAAGGGAAATCATTTTTCTTAAATTTGAGGAAAATGAGTTGATTTGAAAAATATTTTCCAAAACATTTAACTCAATCAAACATGAGAAAATTGAAAAAACATTTTCTTTCATTCAAACACACCCTGAGGGATTGAAATTTTCTCTCCTATTATGTCACGTGAAGAAGTAGATTAAAAAAGAATTCATTTATTCGTCTTTTGTATAATGATTTATAATATATATTTATTAATTAATAAATTTTTATGGATTTAAATGTCATATAAAAGCATGGACACACTTTAAGATTTTTTTGATTACGACACTAAATTTTCATATTTTATGTGAAAATTTATGAAGCGTAAACTTGATAATATCATACTTTCAATTAAAAACGTATGAAGTTAAACTTAGACAAATTCACGGTCACAAAAAAAAAAATGGCTAAAGTTGACCTAAACAATTGAATAATACATGAAAAGAAAAATTAGAATTACTCTAAAAAAATTCTTTAAAAAATGAAATTATATTTAACATGCATCTTAGTTGAAATAATATTACAATTTTATAAGAAAAAATCCATTTAAAAATTGATTAAAAGACTGATTTTTCAAATTGGCTACACTATATAACCAAACTTTTTTTTAAAAGCAAGTTGTTCTTTATGGTCAAAGGTCTTTTTAAAAAAATTGATTTCATTTGTTTATTCGACATGTCAAGTTGCAACTATTGTTTTGCTAACTATAATTATAAATTTAAAGATTCAAATTTTATGTATTAAATACGATTTATAATATTGATTTATCATATATATTTCTAGTATGTATGTATAATAATATATAGTCAATATATATTTTTTGTATTTTGACTCTTTTCTTAAAATAAAAATATACTTATATTTGTTATATAAAAATTAATTATTTTAATATATATAATTGAAAGCGTTTGTTTTATTTTTTCTCTGTCACACTAATCAGTTGGCCAAAAATAAAGCGAAAAATGAAAATCCACGTGGCAAATATCTATTTGTTAATAAAGTAGCACGCGGATCGGTATCCTAGCAAACATTTGCTTGTGAGATATCGACCGTTCACACTAAATCTTTATAATCCAACGGCTATCATTCACTTACAATTTCACAGCCCAAAATTTCAAAATTTCATATGATTCCCTCCTACTTTACTCCTATATAATATCCCTCAAATTCACCATTTTTGTACATTCAAAGCTTTTCTCAATCTACCAATTTCTTACTTCGTCTTAGCATACGATCGATATGGCTCGTACCAAGCAAACTGCCCGTAAATCAACTGGTGGAAAGGCTCCAAGGAAGCAGCTAGCCACCAAGGCTGCCAGAAAGTCAGCTCCGGCCACTGGAGGAGTGAAGAAGCCTCACCGTTTCAGGCCAGGAACTGTGGCTCTAAGAGAAATCAGGAAATACCAAAAGTCAACGGAGTTGTTGATCAGGAAGCTCCCATTTCAGAGGCTAGTGAGGGAAATTGCTCAGGATTTTAAAACAGATCTGAGGTTTCAGAGCAGTGCTGTGGCTGCTCTACAAGAGGCTGCGGAGGCCTACCTTGTTGGGCTCTTTGAAGATACCAATCTCTGTGCAATCCATGCCAAGAGGGTAACTATCATGCCCAAGGATATTCAGCTTGCTAGGAGGATTCGTGGAGAAAGGGCTTAGGAATCTTTGTTGAATGTTAGGATTGGTTATGTAAATCATATTACTTGATATATAAACCTTTGGTTTAGTACTATTCTGGAATCTGATTAATGAAATCTTTAGTTCATTTTATTTCAATTAAAGCTGATGCTCATTCTATGGTCTGGATTGTAGTAATTTACATTTCCTTCTTTATTGCTTTTGCCTTTTGGTTGTGTAGAGTGTACAGTTTTGATAAGTGTTTCTCTTCTCCAGAAAGTTGCAATTGTTAAATTATTTGCTGCCTTGTACGATTGCTATCGAGGGAAGAAATATAAGCATTTAGATCTCAATTACTGCAAGAAGATTCCCAACTGGTGTTGACACATTTGTTAATACATTATATGGAAAAGTACATCATTTATGGAACCCCAATTCAACGACTTAATAGTAGTCTCTGTTTATTAGCATTATCATGGTTGAAACTCTGCAGATCCTTTATCTTTTTGAAATTGAATTTGATTTTGTTCTGTTAATCAAAACATTTGGGTTTGATTTGATGTGCTGCAGATGTTGCATTTAAACTGAGACTAAGCTATTTTTCTTTTCCAGATTTCATCTCCAGCAAACACAAGGATAGCAAATTTAGACCACAAAGTTGTAAGTTGCTTAACTCATTTAAGCTTTGTGGTATGTACTATGTATATATTCATTTATGATTATTAAATTTAAGAGCTAGAATTTTGTTAGTGCAAATGTGCTGTGATGTTAGGTGTTGGTGTAAATATCATCATCTTGAACAATGAACCTATATGAAGATTTAGTGTAGAGCCGTTTGATCTCTGTTGTTGAAAGTTTCCATGAATCTGCTGCTCAGTCTAAATTAAGAAGATTGTGCCTTTCTTACATCTAAATGGGATTTGTTCTAACACTTCTTAAACATTATTTTGCCTTGCCTTTTCCTCCCACGAATCCCACAAACAAGATGTACATAACCTGATTGAAGATTGACAATGGAAAATTTTATTTACTATGTTTTAATAGACAACTTTAGCATGTTGGCATCAAGGAGTGCAGCTCTTCTACACAGAGGTTTTTGGTGACAGCAAATTAAATTGTTTAAGGTGTTCAGCCGTGAATACTAGTATTAGGAGAACAACTGAGCATTCTAATTCTTTGCAGATCTGGAGACAAACCAGACTACAAAAATGAGTCTAATGTGCTCTGTTGCTCCTAAGAATCTCTACTCTTAGTTCAACATTGACAGTTAATATCCTTGCTATGTCGAATGACAAGTGTTCAGCCTCTGCATTTACTTACTCCTCAGAGGTAATTTCAGATTTGTAGTCTGGCAAAAAAAGCGTTGCTTATTAATTCTCTCATTCTAACTTGAGGTGAACCAATCTACTTTCAGATATCTTGTCTCCTGCAAGTCTTTCTAAATTGAATATGAACTTAGAGCTGATTGAGTTTGTGAAATGTAGGACGATGTGTTGGTTACTAGTTACAGTCTTATACGATCAGAAAGCCCTTTCTAACTGTTTGTTGCTTAAATAGGTAATCAAGTTTCTGCAGAGATAGAAAGAGTGCAACCTACGAAATTGTTTGACTTTGCTGAGTGATATTGATATTATGCCAAAAGAAAAGAAGTGATGGAACCAGTAAACTTAATCTATTAGGATAAGTAGTGTTACAGTCATATACTTGCTACAAATCTTCAATATTCACCTGACCTGAACCTCTATATGTATGCTATTACAAGATTTGTCAATTGAGCAGCCTTATGTATATTCGAGATTGGAACTTTTAAACTCAGGCAGGTTAGCAGATGGTGAGACCAGAGAATCCAATACCATCCTGATTGCATAAGTACTAGTGTAAGGGAGAGTGTGACTAAACCATAAGATACAAATTTACAATAACTAAATTCCTAATCATCACAAAGATTTAAGACTCGGATTAAAAGATAATTTACCTTGGGACATGTCCTCAAAGTAACATCTTCATCCACAGGGAAGTTCAACCATATTGTGCTATGGAAGTATGCATTGCCTGGCTTTTTCTTATGATCAGGAATCTTAATGGTGCTGAACTATTTGGACACTGTGTCAGCTCAGAGGAGCCAGCTTTTGTGAGCTTTTAGTTCTAATAATCCTTGATGCTGTACAAACTCCACCAACTACAGTTAGGGATAGAAAATTTGATCTAAACTTTGTAAATGGTTTTGCCTGTTAAACATCTCCTTGAGCTTATAATATTTCTCAAATTTGAAACCAATCTGCTCGCAGAGATATGAAATCTACACCAATCTGCTCGCAGAGGTATGAAATCTACTTGTAGTTATTTAAGTACTAAATACTAATAAAAATAAACAAAGGAAGACGTGCTAAATCATGAGGGGTTTCAACTCTCAGCCTCACCTGCAATTGCAACTACCTGAACTTACTAATAGCAGGAGTAATACTATTGATATTTTTTAAGAGGATAAAGATAATAATGAAGCAACTCTGAGAAAAAGGATGACATGCAAAGTAATGCATTTATTCAAATGTAAGAGGGCAAACGACCCCTTTGGAGCTCACATAGTAATGAGGAACCACATCAACGCCAAATAATGAACATGTATAATATGAGAAGGGAATGTGGGAATGAATAGTTGATTGATCCTTCGAGCTATTTTTATGAATGTACTTTTTATATTTCAGAGTAAAAGATCATTCATATATAGAATGGGCATACCCCACACTAGATTAAAGATGAAGTGAATGCTGATGATATTCTCCAAAATTACAAGACAAAAAGTAAGAACAAAAATTCTGGTGAGAAATTTATAACAACTCGAATCATCATAATCTTCAACACCTTTTCCTATTCCAACAGCGCTTGGGAGCAGGAGGGTCATTAGCAACTTTAGGCATTTGATGAAAGTCTACCAATACAATCCGTCTCTTGGCTTCCCTTTCATCTGCTAACCTTTGCTCAAACTTCCTCTTGCTTGATTCAAATTTCTTCTTCATATCACTGTCACTTTGTGTTTCTTTTTGCATTGGTCTTGCAACTGCAGAGCTTTGTGATGTTTTCTGCATTGGTCTTGTACTTGAACTGCAGTTGCTTTGTTTTGGATGAGGAGGAGGAGCAACTTGTACATTCATCTTCATCAATGGCGGCAGCATACTCTTTGTTGAAACAGTAGTGCACCCTTTTCTCCTGCACTGGGAAGGGGTCTTTTGTGCTCCTCCTTCTCTCTTCTTTTCTGTGTGATGATCACTCTCCATCTTCTTGAAACCTTTGTGGCTCTGCTTGACTCTGTCTAGGTGCTTCTCGAAAGATAAATCAGAAAGAAGTCTTACACGAGGAGGAGCAACTTGAACTCGTTTGGTGGACCCGTTCATCCTCTTTCTTGATGGCATAGCAGTACTGTTATGGGACTGTGGTGTTCCTTGTTGAACCAAGTCAGTTTTCTTCAACTCCGTGCTGCTTTCTGTTATTGCACTGCCATTGTTCTGTTTCTCCGCAGGAGCAACTTTTACAGACTTGCGGATGACTATTCTAATCTTCCTCGCCAAGGGTTTGTTGCTTTCTGCAGTTGTTTGTTGTGTTCCTAACCCATCCCCTTCTTCTTCTTTGACGCTATCTTGATCACCAACATTGTCCTCCATAACCTCCTCCTCCTCTTCTTCTTCATCATCAGTTGATGTCATTGAGGGATTCATGAGGAACTTGATGATACTGGCTTTGCGTTTTTCAAATTGTGGCTGATACTTGAATGCACCAACACGTAGAGCTAATTCGATCAAGTTGAAAATATTATCAGGTTGCTCCTGGATCTTGTAACAACTCATGAAAACTCTTTCAATATCCATTCTTCTCAAACTCAGTCGAACAAGAACAACAATTATGAATGGAAAAAATAATTTGCTAAAAGTGTAATAAGAAACTTTAACTCATCAAACCCTTTCTTATAACATTTTTTGGAATTTTGTAAGTTTTAGGATTAGTATTTTTTAGAAACTTATTCCCCCTTTCCAATATTGTTCAGGAGTGGCCACAAATTAGAAACTTTTTCCCATATGATTTAGCAACTCTACGCCTTAATAAAAAAAATTTAGAAACTTTGTGTATTTTTTACTTTCTTCAACCTCAAGTAATCATAAAATTTAATGATCTTTTTTTTTTTATCATTTACAAAAAAATTACCATTTCACATGTTATCACACATAGTTCAAATGTGATTTTTTTTTATATAAAGATAAAACATAATTGCTAAGTTATTATTTTTTTATAAATAAATTAATATCTTGGATTTTAACAGATTTTTTCACTTTAATTTTGTATAATACTCACACTAACATTAAGTTAATATCTAATTACTCTCTTTGTTTATTTTTACTTGTCATATTTCACGTTTTGAGAGTCAACTTTAATAAACATCTTTGTCATACTAAATAAAAATAATAATAAAATATCATTGACAGTATACTTTTATTTACCCGTTAATTATTAAATTTTCCTCGTTAGAATTTATGAATAAAAAGATGTAATCCTTTAATTTTTTCCCCCATAATCATCAACTCAAGAGCTTTGCTTTATTCTTTTATGAAAAAGTTTTAGCAAAATCCTATCACTAATATTAATTTGTCTACTCATTATAATTCAGATTATATAAAATTGAAAAATAATCAAAATATACTATCCAAATAAATACAATGAGGAATATAATTAGTTGATTATTTGAATCCAATCATTTTAAATTTTATTGAGAGGAAACAACACAAAGCACACTAGTATTGATGTTAATTACACGTTGAAACAACAATTTTAATTACAGTTTTTTGCCAAAAATATTAATATATTTTGGAACATTTGAGTCAAACTAGATATAATTTTTTATTTCAAATACATTGTAGTGTATTCAAGGATGAATTACACTATCTAAATTATATTGGCTCTTTCATTCGCCTCTGTATATTTATTTTAGAATGCATTTAAGTAACCAAATGTTATATATTTGTGTATTTAGTATCAATTTTATGAATATGTGTGTCCATGATCAATTTCATCAGTGTATCTTGTATTAAATATTTAGTGTTTTTGTGCATAAATAAACATATGGTATCAAAGATACACATATTTAGTGCTAAAATAATACATATGGTGATATGGGATACATTCATCAATGTATATGTAACATAAATACGTTAACCGGGATTTAATAAATACAATAAGAATATTTGAATGTAGTTTCCTTTTTTTTTTTTTAAATGGTCATCCTTTGTTGGATTAGCTATTTAATTGAGCTATAAATGATAAAGTTAATAGTTTGGCGACACGTGCAAAATGTCATGACACGTCAAGTTTATTTAAGAAGCCACTATAATTATGTTAAGTATTAAAATGCACGATAAGTGGAAATGACATGTGTCAACCAATCAAATATGATTATGTCTATTCAATATAATTGAAAAAAAATTGCCTTTGTCACACCTTTTTCAACCTATAATTATAAATAAAACCATCATAACTCAGGAAAAATAAGAATTAAGATATATTCTAATTAAGATATATCTTGTGCACTTTGAGGAAGAGCAGAAATAGGACATTCAACAACATAATGCACTCTAAAGACCACAATAGTTTTATAAAATAAAATTTTAAAAATACTCTACTTAGTTTTAGATATACTAATTATTCAAAAGACATCAATAATATTTTCTGGCTAAATTATAGCTTGTGAGATTTTTTAATTTTGATAGACAACTTGAAGATTGTTGGCAAGAAAATAGATTTTTGGGTCAATTATTGACCCAAAATTTTAAATAGACAAACACATTATCCTAACTTTGAAATTGAGTTTTTTTAATTTGAAAAACTAGTTTTAATCGACTTTCAAATGAATTTTTTCTCTCATTAAATTTAGACATTATCGGAAGTAATATGCATGTTGAATTCTTCTTTGACGTTAAGATATTATAGATCAATTTTTTAAATTAAGATTTCTGATTGAATTGGTTAAAAGTCTATTATACTTTATTATTATCATGTAGAGAAAAAAAATGTAGAATTATTTTTCACATTTAAACATGAGAAGATAGTGACAAAATAATAAAATTTTAATTTCATAATTAAGACAAAGATGAATAGGGCGGGTAAATCTCCATTTCCATCATTGATGAAATAGAAGCTCGTAATGCAATATCTGGTGGTAAAGATATTTATACCTTTAAAATACATTATTAGACATTGTAGGGTGTAAAAGGTGCTTTCCAAAGTTTAGTACCGTTACAACAATTTCAATCAAAATTTGAATATATTTGATACCGTTAAAATTATGATGATTCGAGTTATCTTACTTTTTTGTCTTGTAACTTTGGAGAGTATCAGCATTCACTTCATTTTTTGTATGTATGAATGATCTTTTACTATGAAATAGACAAGTTACATTCATAAAAACAGCTCCAAGGACATGATTACTTATGTCCTGGCTCTACGTTTTCTCTTGGCTAGTCGAGCCATGTGATTACTTAAAACATCAGGAGCCAACAAACTGATTACACTTTTCTCTACATAAAATCAATCACCTATTTAAGCAAAAAATAATTACTCTCTAATCTGTAAGACTGTAACTAGTACAAACATATCCCCTTTTCATAGACATACATTCACAAATTCAATCAGCTCTAAGTTCAAATTTAATATAGAAAGACTTGCTGGAGACAAGACATCTGAAAGTAGAACGGTTCATCTCAATTTAGTACTGAGAGAGAGTAATAAACAAGACTTATTTTGCAAGACAACAAAACCAAAATTACCTTATGAGGAGTAAGTAAATTAAAGATTGTACACTTCCCATTCAACATAGCAAGGATTTCTACATCAATGTTGGATTAATACGAGTAGAGATTGTTAGGAGCAACAGAACACCTGGCCTCATTTCCATAACTCAAAAGTTTAAATGAGTTGAGCAACTTACAACTTTGTGGTCCAAATTTGGGGAAGCCTGTGTTAGCTGGAGATGGAATCTGAAAAAGAATAGCTCAGTCTCAGTTTAAATGCAACAGCTGCAGGACCATGTTTCAAGAAGTTAAATCAAAAGTAAATTACTTCAAAACAGCTATCACTTCAACCTCTGAATGATACTGCTAATAAATGAGGACTGTCAAGTTGTTGTTGAACTGAAAATAGCTCTCACTGTCTAACATTAGTCACTACAGAGTATCAGGGTTCCATACATAAAACCTCTTTTTTATATATAATGTAGGATTACCATAAGTGCCAGCACCAGTTTATATTTCTTCCCTCAATTGCAGCATACAATGCAACAAATAATCAAAATGCTAACGAATGAAACTTTGTGCAAAATAGAACAATTAATGAAGCCCCTACACTCTACACTACCTAAAGACAAAAGCAATAAAGAAGATAAACGCAATATATACTCCAAATCATAGCATGAGCAGCACCTTTAATTGTAATAAAATGAACTACAGATTTCACTAATCAGATCTCAAAATAGTACTAAACCAGAGGTTTATATAATTTGATCTACACAAACATTTAACAGAAGAAGCAAACAAAGCCCTAAAACAGAACACAAATTAATGATAAACATAAAAGAAGGTTGCTAAGCCCTTTCTCCTCGAATCCTCCTAGCAAGCTGAATATCCTTGGGCATGATGGTAACCCTCTTTGCGTGGATTGCACAGAGATTGGTATCTTCAAAGAGCCCAACGAGGTAAGCTTCAGCAGCCTCTTGTAGCGCAGCCACAGCACTGCTCTGAAATCTCAGATCTGTCTTGAAATCCTGAGCAATTTCCCTCACTAGCCTCTGAAATGGCAGCTTCCTGATCAACAACTCGGTAGACTTCTGGTACTTCCTGATTTCTCTCAGGGCCACAGTTCCTGGCCTGAAACGGTGAGGCTTCTTCACTCCTCCGGTGGCCGGAGCTGACTTTCTGGCAGCCTTGGTAGCTAGTTGCTTCCTTGGAGCTTTTCCACCAGTGGATTTGCGGGCTGTTTGCTTGGTACGAGCCATTTTGATTGTATGCTAAAATTGATAGATTGGGAAATGCTTTTGATTGTGCAAAAGAAGGTGAATTTGAGAGATATAATATAGGAGTGAAGCTTAGCGGGAATCATAAGAAATTTGGGAGGGAGTTCTGAAATTTTGGGAGGTCAAATAGCATCCGTTGGATCATAAAATTTTCAGTGTCAACGGTAGAGATCTCAGAAGTAAATGTTTGCTAGGATACCAATCCGCGTGCTACTTTATTAACAAATGGCTGTTCGCCACGTGGATTTTCGTTTTTGCCTTTGCCTGTCATGTTTTGGGCCAAAGTTACAGATGGTAAGCCCATATGAGATTGGACCTGTTTGTGTGTCTTGCTCAAAAATAAGTAATGTAAATATACTGTTGCTCCGCACTCCTGGAAGGGCGTGTATCAAATTCTTTAAAACTAGTGTATTTTTCATGGATGCATCCTTTTTGAAGAGTTCGAGGAATATAGGGCTAACATATACTAGTAGATGCCCATGTCAAACTTCTCGAGCATCTGTTTTAAGCTCAGTAATGCAAATGGAGATGAACGCCATGCTGGAGAATTAACAGCTGCAACGTGCTATTCCTACTAGTTATTTTTTGTCTCTACTGAGATTTTGAACTTGAGTGTCTCATGCTTATCACCTACTTCATTGGTCACGAAGTCACACCTTTGGGTGCCACTTACAAACAAGCTCATTCTATATGTTTGATCCAAATTTATCTGCAAGAGCGCATATGCTTGATCAACACAACAACAATAGATTACAAAAATCAATTGGGGATAACAAATCAAAGCTACACCAGAAGCTAATGGATATGATATAATAGGTTCAAAATCTACACAAAACAACCAAGAGCTCAAAACAACTGGACAATTGTATGTTTTACATCCCCCTCAATTCATTCTTCCATAATAGGAAGAGTATGTTGTAAAGGAAATCTCAAATTGTAAAATTGACTGCCTTGCCGGACGTACTAAGTTTAGCTATAACATCTTTTAGAAACCTGCCCATCCAGCAGGTTGGGACGCTGATTTGCTATCTATATTCTTTGGTTCACCAAAACGCTGAGAATTTTTCGACTCATTGAAAGTGGCCTTTATCTGAGAGCTGGAAGCCGGCACAGCTCTAAAGCTATCCGTTCCAAATGCTGACGTATTAGTTTCAGATGTCTCTCTGTTCTGGTGGCCATTTTTTGTCCTGACAGATCTAGGAGTAGAGTTGACTGGAGTAGCTTGTTGCTTTGGATCATCCGCAAATGCTTGCCACGACTTTGAATCTGAGCTCACCTGACTCTGGCCAAATAATCCTTGCTGAAGTTCCCAAACTGTTCCTTCAATGTTATCTTTTTTCTGTATCAAAATCAATTTTGAATTAATAATTATTGAATAATCAATTATAAATTTTACTAACAATGAAAATTTAATAGCAAGGATGTACCGGTGGAGTACTGGATGGTTGACTTCCAGGAGATGCGTGGTGGTCCCTCGTGGTGTCTACATTTGGTGATGGAGTTCTGGCAGCAAGAGCTTGCTTAAGCTCTTGTAACTCCTGTCGCTGCGATCGGCATATTGCAGATAGTTTTTCATATTTAGATGTTATTTCAGCCTTCTCCATGTTGGCTCGTGACAGCTGTTGCTTCAACTTCTCAACCTCAGCTTCCATGAGCTCTTTCTTCTCTGGTTGTTTAGTGTTATTTCCAGGGCTAGGTTTATTGGTACAGAATTCCGCAACAAAAGAATTGAATCCTTCACCTTGGGGGGCAGTTGGCCCCTCTAACTTTGACGATTTATTATTCCCAACACTCTGACCTGAACCATCCTGGAAAAAGTTTATCTCAAAATCCCTTGATGGGGCTTCCCCTGCTCTATTGGTTAGTTTTGGTCGCACATTATTTTGCATCGGGTGGGAGCTGAGACTTTCCTCTTTCAAAGGGCTATTTCGATTAGAAACAGAAACCTTATTGGGATGACTCTTGTCATGGACTGAGGAACTGTGCCTTATCTCTTCGTCAAATTTGGGTCTGCTTGTCTCCTCTGAAACAGAGGCATTTGTTGCATGCTGAGTATTCCAGAATGCACCGATTGGACCAGTAGCTCCACCGGCTTTTGAATTATGTGATGCAGGCGATGCATTATGATTAGGTTCAGCAGCCGAAGGAGGTGGCGGAGGATTTCTGCTAGGCATTGGACTAGTCTTACCAGCAGCTCTTGGAAATCCTGAAAATCCAGCAGATATTAGATTTCAATGAAGTGGAGCCAGGATTTTGTATCTTACGAGTGTCTCCAGTAGCAACATAGTAGAGATGTCACGTCCCATATGAAAACTCCCATTCCTCTCTCCACACAATAGAAGAAAGATGTGTAATTCATATGTAAAATTACAAGCATCAAAAAAATATTTCAATTGTACAGTAAGCATGGAACCATATAAAACAGCATTTCTGTCAATTTCAACTTCCAATACTCTTTTTTTTTCAACTTCAGCCGAATATTGTTCAAATGACTACTAAGGAACTTCACGTGACTTCTAGACCAGAACCAGAAAAGGGAACTTTTAAGATTTTGTATAATTGATGAAAAGAATTTTAAATGACAGATATTGATTCTTTATTATCAATGTTATCTTCCAACGAACTTCACGGATAAAACGTTAAGCAATCACAAACCTGAGAAATTCCTATAAGTAGTTCACACTAAAAACAAAAGATCTGGAAAAAAACGTTTCTCACCTTCATGCCCATCAATACCCTGTTGCTGCATTTCAGGGGGTCTTTCGGGTAACGACTTTTGAAGCTCATCTGGTAACAGACCATTAACACGGAACCACACCTGCCATAAAATAAAACAAATTGAGTTAGAAAGCTTTAGAGTAGGGTCAGCCCTTATGATTGCTATGGGCAGCACCACTCTACAACTAACCTAAGTTTATGCAGATGAATGGCCAATCAAGCAAAGCGCTTGCCTGCGTGATATCTGGTCTGGCATCTGGTGATGACTGAAGCATATCTCTTATTAGTTCTATGATGGAAGTGCTGTATTTTGGTAATTCTGGAATCCGGTAATTGCCATTTAAAACTTGAAGTTTTGATTCACCATCAAATGCAGACTTGAAGTAGCATATCCGAAAGAGTAAACAGCCAAGGGCCTGCAAGACAAAGGTGCCGCTGTGTTCTAAGAAAACCCCATAAATCTACGTAGAAGAATTAATTTTCTGATTGTTAAAGATAAAATCTAGGTAAAGGATTTGCTGTTTCTGAAATCATCTTAAAGTTCCTTCAGTCTGCTAAACTTACCCATATGTCTACCTTCTCATTTATAAGTTCTCTTCGGTACAAATCCCACATCTAAGGCAAGAAAAGAAGGGATATAGAAGTCAGCAATCAATACCATCGAATATAACAATAATCAATAACAAGGTCCTCAATCAACCTCAGGAGCTCTATATGCAGGTGTCGTGTGTTTCCTTATATTGTCCTCCTCAATTCCCATTTCCTCAGGTTTCTCAAAACGTTTGTGGTTGGTTGAAGTACTACCAAAATCACACAACTTCCACAATCCATCAGCACCCAGCAAAAGGTTCTCAGCCTTCAAATCTCTGTAGAACAGGAAAAACAGTACAGAATGAAAGAATAATAAAATCAGAAGATAAACTTATGTGAATAAATTCAGCCTAGTCAGTCACGGTTTTGCAATAAATTGGATCTCTTAACTGTTCACTTTTGTGCATTGAAATTCCTAGCTGCTTATGTCAATAACTTGAAACAACTCAAACTCATAGATTGTATATGGAATCAACAGAACCATTAAGCAGAAGGTTAAATGGAATTGTACTGTATCTTTATATTTTTGGTGTAAAGAGAAAGGTCTAATGGAAACAGAACAGATTGTAGAATTATTAGGATCGTTGCAAGTTTTTTTTTCTCTTCTTTTGTCCCCCTTCATTTTTTGAAGGTCACCAGCATATTCTTAATGCTGAAGAATACAATATAAACATTTCAAAAAAAAAGAAAAGTGATAACTCAGTAGCTCTAACCACAAACAAGGGAAAGCGCAACAGACGAAAATCAAGGCAATGAACAAAATTAAGCTGAAAGAAAATATAAAGAGAGTTGAAGACAGATGTGGATTACATGACAACATATTTCACATAAAATGAAAAATACTGAAATTGTGCAAGCAAAGAAGAGGAATTATGATTTATGAAGCCCTAAATCACTGAACAGATGAAACATAGTGAGGACTATTATAAACAAAGCCTAACCTCAACTGAAATTAGTGCTAAAGAAAGTTCGTCATCATTTTAGAAAACTATTCGGGCTTAAGAATTTTTGTCTTTACCTGTGAGCTATGGGTGGGGATTGGCAGTGCATAGCAAAGACCGCGTTGCACACATCCCTGAATATTAAGAGGGCCTGTTTCTCCTCAAAGAAGCCAGCTCCTCGGTTCTCAAGGACACTAACCAAGGATTGTTCACAATATTCCATGACAAGGAGAGCTTCCTTTGTACGACCCATATCCAAGATGGTATGCGCGTGAAGTGTAACAACATTAGGATGACCCTTAAGCGATTTCATCACCGATATCTCTTTCAATACTAGATCAAGTGATTCTTCATCATTAACAATCATATGCTTTAATGCATACTGCTTTGAACCATGTAGCATATCTCGGGCTAAATAAACACAAGAGAATCCTCCCTCTGCAATTGCATTGCGCACGTGAACTTTGAGATTGCCAATATCAATGCTACGACCTTCAAGCCCAGTCTGTTCCTTGGGCATAAAAGGTTTGAATCTCCACATCTTAAATAATTCTATCAGAAGAGAGAAAACCACTATGAATCATGGCAAAGATAAAACATTTAGCAATATAAACAGTGAAATTAGAATCTGCATGCAGTAAAGCGAATTAGCTGTACAACCACTATGAAAAAAGTAAAGTACATGTCCTTTAGGTGGTATATGTTTGGAGTTCTACAAATACTGAGTTAGAAGCTCAGCATTACTTAGTGTTTGTTTGACTTGTTTCTGGAACAAATTTTTAACTTTTTATGAAAATTTCCAAATTGAGTTTCCAAATCTCATTTTTTGAGTTTTAGGAAGATTTGAAAAGTTGAGTTTGGAAATCTCAAAAACTCAAAAAACTTTTGCTAATTTTTTGAAAACCTCAAAGGAACGTCAGCTTGCTTATTTATGATCACCCTGAAATGGTTACACCTATAGGTAGAAGACTGCAGATTTTACATTAGGGAGGCACAAACAACAATATTACCGCCAAAACTTCACTCCTACAAATGTTAAAAAACAATCTGTTGAACATTTCCAGAAATAAATCTTTCTTCTTTTTGCGTTGGAGGGGGAGGAAGGTGATCAAAATTTTAAACTTCCACCAGATCAGGA
Source organism: Solanum pennellii (assembly GCF_001406875.1). NCBI lineage: Eukaryota > Viridiplantae > Streptophyta > Magnoliopsida > Solanales > Solanaceae > Solanum > Solanum pennellii. The sequence continues at coordinate 91,273,163 of NC_028637.1, forward strand.
ATAATTACAAACTTAGACCATGTTTAAAAGTGAGTTAGCTAAACAAATGAAGTAGGGACTGGAGCTGCAGGCCTTTGAACCAGATCAATACTGGGGACTGATGACACATGGGAAAACTCAAGAGCCTTGACCAATCAGAAAAATATATCCAATACCATAAATAACCTTTAATGTAAAGAGATATTTATGGTAAAAGAGCCTTTATCATAGAAAGATAATCATAAAATCTATCCACTACTAAAATAATAGATTCTGAGCTCCATTTAATGCTCGAGAATGTTCTAATATGTCATACAGAGAGAAAACAAGCTGTGTTTTTGATGATACAATTGAACTGACACAAGGAATAATGGAACTCCAAAATTAAAGACAAGCAAGATTCTAGATTCATGAACACAACGACAACCGCTCTATCCGTACAATCTACATAGTACTGTTATTATAAGACTGATTGATTGCCCTTTGGCCTAGTGTAAAGGAGTTATGGTGTAGTCTATCGAATGTATCTAGTGTGATCAAACTTGTTGGTTTCTTCTCTTCTTTTCTGAATAAGCAGATAAAATTGGTTATTATATGGTAATGACAATCAGCAGAGATGTCTACACCAGATATTGGAAGTATGAAAAGAAAAATTAATTTAAAGTTTCAAACTAATAGTACAGTACTCCAATTTACAAATATGCAACATTGAGCTTCATTTAATTTTTTTAAATTTGTACAATTATAAACTTGCATACAGCAACTGTTTGCCTCTATGGCACCCATTTAGCCTCGAAACACACACAAACACGCCATTTACACGCAGATTCGAGTCAATCACATAAAAGTTAAAACATAACATATTTCAGTATACAGTATTACAACGGCATTCAGGTTTTCAAATATAGTAAACTTCTTTTTTTTGATAAGTAATGATATATTAAAAATGCATTAATAATTACAAAGTTGCAAAGCCCAGATCATATCTAGCATAAAATCTACATCATTTACAAAGGCCATGTTGCACCAAACGACTAGCAAGGGAATACAATTTCATTAAAGTATGTATGTTGCTCTATGTTTTCATACAAAAGATTCATAAGGATACATCTTTGCTTTGCCTAACTTTTTATTCTTTTCATAGGTCCAACAAATTCAAGCTGTTGCAACTATTAAATTCTGAAAGTTTTTGCTTTACAAAAATACAGACCTGAGGCAAGATAATGCAGTTAGCTTTCTTTCCTGACCATCAACTAAAACTTAAGCGCTATACTACTTTCTAAAAGAACATCCATAGCACTAACCTCCGCATTTTTCCCAAAACTCTAGGATGATTTCTGATTGACAACATGAAATTGCCCAAAAATGAAGATATAACTTGTTCAGATGTTGAAATCAAAGATAATAATGTCTCATCAGGCAATGGATCCAAATTCCCACAAAAGATTCTTAATCTTTAACCAAAACAGTAAGCTAGAAGATTCATTTGCACCCAATAACAGCTCCACATGATCAAATTTTGGTCAAGCAAAACAAAATCAGGCGATTGATATACAAATCATAAAATCAAACCTGATAGCATCCTACAACAACCAATTGATACCACAGAATAAAGCAAGATTAAAGAATCAAAATTTACAGTAAATGAACACTACCCAATTGCAAATAAATCCAAGAAACGACCAAAAACATTGTAAAAATTCTACCTTGATGTTGTAAGTTACCGATCGAGCACAAGAAAACAAGACACCCCAGATCAGGAAATTTCCTACAGTAACTGCATTTAAAGAGCTTTGATGTAAAATTGATGAGATCTGAGACTGAAGATTTGGGAGGTTCAGGGGATTGCTGGTGAGATCTAAGAAAAGTGTATAGTAATCTTTGAGGGGTTCTACGTATCGCGTTTTCACCAATTGGCTTATATGCCTTTTTATTCTAAAGGAATAACTTTATTCCGACTATACTATATAGTATTTGATTTTCTATCTTTTGTGTGAGTTTTTTTTTTTTTAATATTTTATTATTGATATTTATATTGAAATTAAATTAATTTTAATTAATATTAAGTATGAATGTATTCAGAGTTAACAATTTTTTATAAAAATTATTCATATTCGAGTTTAAACCAAAATCTCTGATTAAGAGAAAATAGACGGTGAGGTCTTTTTCCAGTGGTGATGTTTATCTGCTTTCTTTGTCCATTTTTTACTCTATCAAGACATTTGTTTTGCTTTTTTCCTCTTTTCTTATATTCAATAAAAAAAGATTAAGTAATCAGATGAAAAATATCATTACATAATTTTTTTTTTCTAGATTATCTGAATGATCTTTTTAACAATTAAATTAATATTTCTCTTATTTTTAAGAGTATTAGAACATGTTTGTGTAGTTACTGATAATGTGCTTAAAAAAGTTAAGAAATGTAATTGAGTTTTGTGTGAGTTTAATAATTACTTATATGTTTTGTTGAGTAAATATTTGTAAAAATTTAAGGAATCTCATAGTGTAATTCAATAATTACATTCTGTCCCGATAAATTTAGTATTTACAAAAAATCCCTTAAATTTGTTGTTCTGTGATACTTTAGACTCTAGTGATACATGGTAAATGATACATGGTAAGTTTAAACTGTTGAGAAAAAAATGGGGAAAAAACGGTACAATTAATGTTGTTACTAAAACAGCTTAATTTAAGGTAACAGATCATTAATCACCATAAAATCAGCACGTAATTGGATATTAATTTCAAATTTTGAAAATCAAAGATTATATCATCTATTTTGAAGTCTATTTATCTTTTCAATCTGGCTTCTTTAAATAATTGTTGATCATTTCTAAGAATCCTTTGAAATCCTTAAAGTACACTACGGTCAATTTGACAATAAGAATATATAATGTTTCTCTTTAGTTATAATTGAATATTGGGGTTTCTCGCTTTTATTTTATGTATGTTATGCTTGGTTGAATATCTGTCTTTTTTTTGTGAACGATGCACTCTATTCATCCAATAGTGTTCAATACAAAACAAATAGATGATAACTATCTACACTCCTATCAATTACAAAAAGTCTATACATGCTACAGCTACAAAACACGAGAAACAATCTTACATAGTGAATAAAAAGACAATACAACAACTTCTCTAATTACAAGACCTAAGGGTATGAATTTGAAGCAAGTAAAGGTCTTTGGAAGCTGGAGATGCTTCTGCCTCTGGTGTTTATATGCAGTACAGTTTCCTTGCATAATCAGTCTGCTGAAGATACTCCTCCCCCCTGGAATCTGATCACATTCTTGTCCTTTAGGAAATTGTTGTTAAAATTGACAGCAAACCTTATGGGATGTGTTGGTATCTTTTTAATCTTGTACTTCATTGGCTGCAATTTGAAAATAAAACAACAAATTATAACGATATTGAAATATAAATACTAAATAAAACAACTAATAACTTACTGATACATGGTTTCAGTTTTCAGAAATTCATACTACATGAAAAACATGTGATACATGTCTACTACATGTATCAGTGAATTAACTAAAACATTATAACATGTGATACATATCTAATACATGTATCAGAAACATCTACTAAACAATATACACACTGATTCTCTATGTATCATCAAGTACAGTTGATGACGCATTTATTAAATTTAGTGAATGATACATTATAACAATTTTCAAAACATGTATCAGTACATCAACTAAACAACTAATACCTTACTGATACATGATATCAGTTTTCAGGAATTCATACTACATGCAAAACATGTGATACATATCTACTACATGTATCAATGCATTGACTAAACACTGTACACACTGATTCTATATGTATCATCAAGCACAGTTGATGACGCATTTACTAAACTTATTGAATGATACATTATAACAATTTTCAAAACTTCATGATACATATAAAATATTATGATACACAACAAATTCATGTATCCATGATATTGTTAAATCCCAGATTTAACTCTTTCAAACTGCTGAGTGCTGCAGATATAAAACGGTTGGCTAACAATGTGGAATGGTTTTGCTTTAGTCAGTTCTTTTTGGCAGATAACAAATGTCTTCCACTTACCCAAAAACTTCTCACATCCATCATCTAAAAGGTGAGATCTATTGACATTTAGCGACTTCAACGAAGTGAGAGCTGCATTATGATAAACGAACTATCAGAAACTTCAACAACGTGATGGAATCCCAGAATAGAGAAGTAATTCCCCGAAAAATTCTCTTTTACTTCATAAAGTTTGTCCCGCAAACTAGTCCTAGTAAGTTAACATGGAAATTAAAACAGTAAAAGCAGACCTGTGAGGTAATCCAAACATGACGCAGTAACAACAGACCCTTCCAAGTTTAGCACGACTAGTTTGTACAGATCTGTAAAAGAATGAAATATTATCAAATCCAGATTACATCTTAACGTAGAACAAAAAGGAAATGTTAACTTTACGAAAAGCAGCCGAAGAGACTATTAATTGAGCTTCTTACAGCCAGAGTCTTTGTATGAATCCATCTGAAGATTCATAGGATCATGCAAAAAGAACTGAAACTTGATGGAGAACAAAACGGTAGAAGTTAAGAGAAGTTGTCCTGCTTCCTGAAATTTTTACTTTTTTAAATTTCAAATTTTTTGAATTTTGAAATTCAAAATTTCAAAATTTGGTCTTTTATTTAAAATTAATTAAATTTAATAATTCAAAATCAAAAAGCTGATTTAAAAGGTTGAGTGTTTAAATGGATAAAATTCAAAATTCAAAAACTGATTTAAGAGGTTGAGTGTTTTAATGGAGAAAAAATAGGCATTAAAATGGGTAAATGTGTATTATAGGAGAGAGAATGTAATGTATCTAAAAACTTACACTAAAATTAAAAAAAAGGGAATTATGTAATATTTAAAAAAAGTAGGGAAAATTAGAGAATATAAAAATTATAGTTGTGTATTTAAGTTATTTTTCCTAAATATTTTGTTAGTGGTACTTATGCTTATTGCTTGGTCTATGTTATGGAAAGCCTTTTTAACTTTGGTGGATGCAGTGTTTAAGCATTGTGTTCATTTAAATTTAATTTTTTTTTATGTGAAATGTAAATTTGTGTGTGAAATTTAATTAAAATTTTAATAAATAATATATCAAAATTATAATTTTTAAAATATAATAAAATTTAAATCTTGAATTTATATTTGATGCTGATATGTGAAAATATATTTCACTTGACAACATTATTTTCAACTATATTGGAAAAATAGTTTTTGATCCAAAAGGTGAAAATGTGGCATCTTTATTTTCCTTCCCATCAACCCAATATTTTCGTAACCATTGCTGAGATCAAGTAGATTGAGAGCATATTTGAAAAGTTATCTTGATAAATTAGATTTGATATAATTTGGTGTAATTATATTATTAGATATGTTTGATTAATCATGTAATTATTTGGTCAATAAGTAATTAAATATAATCGGCATGATTCGTTAACAAGGAGAAGAGGTGGATTGTTGATAATTACAGCATATAATTATAAGATATTTAATTTCTTTTAATTCTTATTTTTATTATTTCATTTTAATTTATTTTGTATATTTGTTAGTTGATATTCTTTTCTTATTTTTATTATTCTAAAAAGGGAAAATGCATAAGTATCTTCCTCAAACTATGCTCGAAATCCTAAAGACATACTTATACTATATTAAGGTCCTATTACCCCTAAACTTATTTTATAAGTAATTTTCTACCCCTTTTCGGCATACGTAGCACTAACTTGAAAAAAAAAGTTAATCGACGTTGAGCTCACAAGATAGTGCCACGTAGGTCGAAAAGGAGTAGAAAATTATTAATAGAATAAGTTTAGAAGGATAATAGGACATTAGTATAATATAAGTGTGTGTCTGAAATTTCGGGCATTGGTTGAGGGGTACTTGTGCATTATCCTTTCAAAAAATTCTAAATTTTATTTTTATTGTATATATTATTTATATTTCATTTCTTTCTCATTTGCATTCGCTATTTCATGTGATTTTATGGATTTTTTTTTCATATTATCTATATATTTATGTCATGTTTGTTTATTTTATTAGTATAATTTTGCTAGTATTATAATTTTTAAATCAAAGTAGAATTTATTGTTGAGTAAAATTATAGACTTTCATTTCTCTATTCTTTTAAATTTAATATTTATGTATGTTATGTTGAAATTTGACATAAACGTACATGCTAAATTTATTGTTTTTGAATTTAGAGTTTATGTTATATTTTTCATTCAAATTATTTTAGTAGTATCGACTTGAAACTTGACATTACAAGTTTATTTATTTTTCATTAAAATTGATAGATTATCTTTTTTGTCAAATATTATTTTAATAATTTATAATATTAATCTTTTTGTCAAACATATGCTCAAAGAAGATATGTACTTTTAATTTTTGTAATTAATTTACTTTTATTATTTTTAAAATTTAATATAATCTTATAATTGCAATGATGAAAGGTTAGTGTAATTAGCTAAATAGAAAGAACTGCCGTTATGAAACCCTTGCGGCAATACAAAACCCTGAAAGCAGAAAACTGAAGAATAAGCAGACAAACACCAAAAAGTTCAAAAAAAAATTGAAGAGCGACCGTAAGCTGTGTAATGGAGAAGGAACAAGAATCAAACCCTAAACCAATTTCATCAGTTGAATGTGAAGAGTGCAAGTTAAATCCATGGAAGTATAAATGCCCAGGTTGCTCTATACGTACTTGTAGTCTCCCTTGCGTCAATTCCCACAAGCAAAGGACGGCTTGCAATGGAAAAAAATCCCTCACTGAAGTTCTCCCTCTTTCTCAATTCGACGATAACATCCTTTTATCAGGTATGTCATTATTTCGTCCAAAAGTTTGAATTTTTATTGTTTTTGAAATCGTTTCCTGTTTTGCTTATCTGTGGATTTTGTTTGAAACTGCCAAACATCTTTTCCCTTTAATTGCTTTGTGTGGAACTCGTTGCTTTGGAGCATTTGGTGATATTTGAGCATAAAGATTCTTGTTTTTACCATCTTGGTGGTATTAGTTAATTGGAAATTCCATGTCCTGTATACAAACATTAACTAAAAGAAAATGAGGTATCGGAGACTATTCCTCGATTGAGGCAAAGCAAGAGGAGTAAGCCTTGTGCCTTCGTCTCCTAGCTCCATTTTTCTAGCTAAACATTAACTCCTTATTGAATTTTGGCATAGCCCAACAAACACCAAACCATATGAAGTATCCCACCATAACCTCATGGCTAGTTTGCAATGTAACAAGATGGATCCACGTACCTCACTCGACTCCTTACATACGAAACACCAATTTATGCAAACAACTTTTCATTTTCTAAGAACCTCTGTCAAAATCACCTCTATAGTTGCCAATCATGTGGAAGCACCACCTTCTACAACACTGACCTAATCATATGGGAAACTATCCTCCACACTAACAAGACACTTCTCGTAGAAGGATTTGACACAAAATATTTTGTTACGTCCCACCTCCCAACTCAAAGGATTGGGTTTGCCAATTGGCTCACATTGCTTGTAAAGTAAAATAGCAATCTTTGAAGCTCGACCACCTCCCGGTCTTGGAAATTCCTCGTGAACCTGAAACCCAAAATACCAAGAATTTATCCTCTAACACCACACAAACACACCTTTTTCCCTCCCCAATCTATCTCCATTCATAACCTGAACCTTAAAATCAATGCTATCATTAAAGGCTTCCCAACCCCTCATTATATTTCTCCACACACCACAGACGAAAGACATAATAATTGCATTTGTTCTCCATCCCCTTTCCGCTACTCCATATTGATTCACTGTCACACTGCTCTCCATAAAGCTTCTCCCTCCACCCCGAATTGCCACCACCATTTACACAAAAGTGCTTTGTTCAAAACCTTGAAGTTTTTAACCCCAAGCCATCCCCCACCATTAGGAGCTCTCATGGTCTCCCATCGTACTAAGTTAAAATTCTGTTTCCCATTTACCGCATCCCAAAAAAAGTTTCCTTGCAACCTTTCTGACTTTGCTATAACAACAGAGGGTGCATCAAAAAGGACATGCAATATATAGGAATACTCATGTTACCAATTTCAAAAATATGTAGGAATACTCGATAAATTGCTCTTAATAAGCACTTCCATTCCTCCTTGGTGACAAACATCTCTTCTGCCACGCTGCTAGCCTCTTCACTGCCCTCTGAATGACCGGATTCAAGTCTTTACTCTTCAAGATAGCTGCATTCTTTGATTGAGGAATAGGACCTTCATTTACTCTCAATTTGTCTCCCTTTCTTTCCGTGACCTGCTGTACCAGTCAAAATCTTGAAACACAAACTTGACTCGAATTTCGTGGGATCTTCTTCAAAATGATTTTTCCCGCCTTTTTTTTCCCCATGTAATGCTTTCTGTTGAACTCTTTACTTTTAAACATTTTGGTGAAACCAGTGTCTAAAGATTGATTAGCTTTGTTGTTGACATTTTTATCCAAGTCTCTCTCTCGTTGATCGATGAAAAAGACCTTTGCTTTACTTTGATATTTTTCTCTTGAAACATGACTTGCATCAGATGTAATCAAATATTGTTGAGAATGTCATTGTAGCATTACTCAAGGTGTTTTATTATTATTATTATTATCTATTCAGTGCTCCTACTTTAGATTCATTTGTACTCAATGGAACAATAGTCTTACTTTGCATTTATCTCTTTATTTTTCTGATAATGATGTGCTATCTGAGAACCTCTTCCTACTGCAGATTATAATATGCTTGAGGATGTTAAAAGGTTTGCTGAATCTGCAAGAAGAATGAGACAGAGGCTATGTGGCTACTCTCGTTTTAAGCTTCCTTTCCCTCTTAAAAACCTTCGTAGAGCTGCAGACAGTCGCAGAACTAAAATACACTTTCTGTCCAGTGGAATGTCAAAGAGGGAGAAAAATCAAACTTATTACAACAACAGGTAATTGTTGATCTCAAATGCATAATGTTGCAGTGATATTCTGTTCTTTGGTCAACCCATCATGCTTATGGTATTTGTATCTCTGATTTGACTATAACATTACCAGTTTTGTGGAACGAATCCCTTCAAATGACTTGATTTTGGATCCCAGAAACTGAGGAAATGGAGAACCCCTTCCTGTGTCAACTTGTATATATTTTAATAGTAAAAAACTGAAACTCTAGAGGTTCTCATCTTCTCATAAAAGTACAAAGTTTGCAAATGGCCTTTTGGTTTAACTTTACCTTAGTATTTGACATCGTTTTCTCCTTTCCTCTCTTCCATTTCCATCTTTTGTCATATCACTTCGCCTTGTTTAGAGTCACTGTAGTAGCAATGTAGCATCTGTGGAAATAGTTTTATCTCACTTGTTCAGAATTACGTAATGACTTGATCCTCTCGCTAAGGTATGGATGCAACTTACAGTTCTATTTGAGTTGTCACCTTAAAAAAACTAAGATCCTTTTCCAACATAGTTGAGAATGTTGTTAAACTACCAAGTAGTGATTGTTAAAGTGCAGAAAAATAAATAAATTAATGAGAATGCTCGGTATAAGGCGAAATGGAAGGAATTTTATGTCTGATGGGAGTCTCTACGATGAAAGAAGAAGGAAAAAATAAATAAAATAATGTTTCTAGTCTAATGTAAACACAATTTGTAATTGATTAGGTTTTGGCGCATAATAATGTCATCTTTCTATAGTTAGAAACAACTTAACTTTAAAATTCTCCAATACCCTAAATGAAATGATTTAAAACCACACAAATGTCTAAGATTTGTTTTAGACCACAAATTTAAAAAATCTTCCGTTCTTTCTTAAACTTTGTGCCTAGTCAAACGGTGCCACCTAAATTTATGGGGGGGAGTACTCCCAAAGAGGAAAACCAAACAAAATTGCGGTGAAAGCAAAGAAGAAGAATTCACTTTATCTTCTAGCTCGTTTAGCTTAATTGAAGTTGCTTGCAAGACTTTGGACATGCTTTTGCTAAATGACCTCTGCATGACATGATAATACATTTGGGTGCCATTGCCCTAGAGGTGAGGTGCATCGGTAGGTTACTCTCTGGCATATGCAGCATAACACTTGTATTTAGAACATGTATGTGATTGATAGAGCATGCATAGCAGAATTAGTATTAGGTGCAAATATGTGATTGAAGCTTACAGTTGTTGGGCCAGATAGCATTTGTCGATGGAAAAGGCCTTTCCTAGGGGCTTTGATAAATATATTCTTGTGCATCCAGTCATGACCAGCTGCTCCTGCTAGTGTGTGTCGATAGTATTGTAGACTCGGTAGTGGATGAGATTCTTGTCTCAAAGTCTTGTTTGGGATTTTGTAAAGTCTTTTGCACTGTTATGGTATGACTATATATATATATAGTTACCAATTTCAAAAAAAGATTCTTGTCTCAAAGGAAAGTTAATGAGTCATGTTGTCGGTCATTGGTGGAAGTGTGTCCTTGGAACATTGCATAGCCTGAAGAGGGTGCTGTTCTACCTGGACTTTTAGTGAACGCGGCAATGTCACAGTGAAAGACTATGCTTGTGACAGCTTCAGAAGTAGTCAGATGCATACTAATATTTGATAGGGGAGTAAGATGCATATTATAGCTTGTCCAATGTCCTCTGAAAGATATCTTTAGTTACTCTCCCGAGTTACATGGATGAGCTCTTGATCAACTTCTTACTACCAAGTTCTTGTTGCTGAGGCAATGGCTGATTGCCATGTAACTTTTCTCTCAAGTTAACATTTTAGGGAGGACTGTCTTGTAGGTGATGGAGAACTCTGCTACAGTTAAGCTTTAGTCCAAACTTGGTTGTTGACTTATCGTCATTCTTATGTTCAAGTATTAGTATATTTGCTTTGTCTTTCATTGACGTCTCTTCCCTGCTCTTTGTGAACCAAGGATATGAGCATCCATTATCTTATGTTGGTATGAATCAGTATATTTTCAGAAATATTAATGCACAGCACTTTTATGTATTTCCCCCAGGAATAAGTTCATATCTTGGACAATTGAATGGCGGTTTAATTCAACAGACGTTGTCTTGATTGACCATGGGTAAATGTCCTAGACCAACTTTATCCCTTTTGAGTATTAGTATTCTCTATTTTGATCCAAATAGTATTGATCTGCATACTATTAGTATCACTTTAAGAAGCTTTGAGTAGTTATATAATTGCTATCGTTGCAGAGTGCATGAAAACACAAGCCTCATCTCTGTGCTCGAGACTCATTTGAAACCTGGCCCGTGGAATCATCCACTGAAGCAATTTTGTGAAGAGTCTTTGGACAGTCTTAAACTTTTCATTCGCAAACATTCAAAGGTCTCTCTCTTTGTTTTGTTTTAAACCTTGTTTGATATGATCAAGTTCTTGAGTATGCATGGTCAAAATTGCTTTATAAAATCTGTTCTCTACATATATTTAAGTACAAAGTTCAAACTTCTGGATAAAATTCACACATTTAGAGAGACAATCCTCTCGCCTTCTGTGATTTCTGTTCTGAATTCAAGACGTGATAACTTCTGTAAGTAGTGCATTTATTTAAGTGTTACAATAGGAAGCGTATCATCTTCTATTTAAGTTGATGCTTGTGTTGTGTGTAAAACCATTATGTTGTTCTTCTTTGCATGCAGTTTTGATGCGAAAAGCTGCTTATGTAATTTCTCTTAAAGAGCCTTTACTTTTTGAATAGATTTGACTCTTAGTCCTGTTTTTAGAACAACAATGACATCTGTCAGTGCACGTGCTGCATGATCCTGGATGTTTGTTAAGCAATGTTTGGGTGATTTGATTCTGCTTACTCTTCATTTATTTCTTGTGGGTACAATTTTTTTTTCGTGGATGTGTATTGTGTTTTTTGGTATATATGATCCTTGAATGAGCTATTTATAGTAAATAACGCTGTAGGAAATGTCTAAGTTTAATATTTGTTTGATTGCAGGGGTCGAAATCACCTTTTTGTGAGTTGAATTCAAAAGCTCCATTGCGTGAGCAACTAGCCAATAAAGCTATTCTGGAGTACCCTGTGATTCATGTTTTTCTGCCATCACACAACTATGATTTTGAAGTAATCAAATCTTCTGTTCCTCGAAAAGTTGAGCGAAAAGTGCTGAATTGCAGTGATAGTCCAAGTCCCAAGGGAGTTATGTTCAGGGAGGAGGATATAGGGGATGATGGATCATCAGACCCACACATTTCAGATCTCTCGAGTTTTGACAGGTTAAATACAACATTCCAGACCTCTAACAAGTCATCAGACGTGTTATCAGTTGTCGAGGACACTGCATCTGTACTTGGTGATACATTGATAAGTTTTGATTCACAAGTTATGTCAACGAAAGAGATGGACCCAATTGGAGAAAAGTATTGGTCATTGCTGGGTGACATTTTACCAATGGAAGATGAATTAGAGGAAGGAGAGATAGCTCCACTTTAAATTCGTCGTTGCCTTAAGCTGATTATGTTGTCTACCCTAAGTGTTGAGTAAAATGGTTTGCTTTAATCTCCAGTATCTTGAGTTTTGGTTTCTCCCGTCGAGATGTGAAAGATCCACCGGAGAGTTGCTTGACCATCGACTCAACTCAACGTGGAGAAAAGGTTAGGAATCTGTCAATCTAAGATACAGAATGCAGTTTCATAGAAGCAGTGTACCCATTGTAGTTCAGTTAGCAGCAGCATTTAACGTTGCTGGTGCTAGATGATTACTTGAGCATTGTATTTAAACAAAATTATAGCCAAAAGTTTCTCATTTACAATATTTGATAATTTTAAGATTTGCAGAAGGTTTACCAAATTAAACCAATTGTGTCGGTTTTTTAAATCTATAATCTAAATCAAAACAAAACAATAGAAGTCGGAAGGTCTGAAGTTTTTTACTGATAAAGTTTCTATATGAACCATATAATTTGTACTCCAAATAATTTTTAAATTTTTAATTATATCTTCAAATAAAATATTATAATGTCATATTTTATTACTATAGTTTTCCCGTAAATATTACAACTCTATAGAGTATTATATGACTGAAAAGGTCATGATGACATGGGCACATACAAGAATATTTTCATGTGATAAATTGTTGATTACTCAGATTATTGTATTTATAAAATTAATTTGAACTTTTTAATTTTTCTGTTAAAATTAATCTTTTGGATGAAATATTTGTTAATTTAGGTTTTGATGGATGAGAACATAAATTATATAAAGAGTATTAATTAAAAAGAGAGATAAAAGTTGAATTAACAGAAATATTTGTGATTTTAAAAATATTATTAATAAAATACTTTAGTAATATAACTCCTAAAAAAAAATTATTTTATGTCAAATGAACATGCATTAAATAGTATAAAATAGTTAATTGTGTCATACTTTATTTGATACTTGAAAATAGATCAAAACTTGTTGATGACTATGTAAAGTTGCAATTACCTTAAACACCCCAACTAAGGCCTGTTTGGCTATAGTTTTTTCAAGTAAAATTTGGGAGGAAATTTGATATATAGAGTTTGTTTATACAATTCGATAAATAACTTAAATTCTTAATTCTAAAGAAAAATAGTATTTGTGTCAAATTTCATTATTTAGAATCTTTTGAAAATTTATATTTTACATCAAACTTTTATCTTTTACAAAAACACCTTCTATATAGTAGTTGTTTTCGTTGTATTACATAAATTATTTACGTAAACACTAAAGTAGTGATGAAATATTCAGTTAATATGAAAGTGATGATATTGTTATTGATGAAAATGATGAAAAATGGGCTCATGGTAACAAAGTCATATGCTTTGTCTACTTCACGATGTATGGAATTAATGATCCTTGTTGCACTCACTCCGAACTACCATATTCCTCAAGTGTCATGGGCACTACTTGTTATTTGTTACAATGAAGATCAAATTGACTTGTAATACAAACTTATAGTTAGTTTTGATAGTTTTTAAAACTTATGGATATAAATCATATTTCGTAAAAAAATGAAATATGTTTCTCAAATAGTATGGCTAAACACATTATGAAATTTCACCCAAATTTTAACACAAATAATGTTTTCCAACAATATTTAAAAATCTATAGTCAAACAGTAACTAAATTTATTCATTTTAGACGTCTTATGTCATGTCACCCTGTGTCATTTTGACTTTTTTTTATTGATGTACCAAAGTGAGTGTGATACACTCATTGATGACGGGTGAATAGCTTATTTATCATGTTTATTTTATTTTCTATCTTCTTCTCCCTATTTTCCAGTCCCTACCTCTCCTATTATCTTTCTAAGCTTATGGCCTATTGTTCACGCCGACATTATCTTTTAAATGTATTGATATGATAATAATTGATCGTTTAATAATAATAATTACACATATTTTGTTAAATATACATTTTGAGGTCAACAGCTGATTGTGAAAAATGTTAAAATAATATTAATATCATATTTAAAATAATAAAGTCTAATTAAAATATCTACGTAAAAAGTTGATATATACCAACTTTTGATAACTATCCATTGATTGCGTCTTGAAAATTATTTATCTAACATGAAATATGCATGAATCACTGTAGGCCATTCTTGAATAACTATTCACTTCAGCCTTCAACTTTACAAAAACATTTTTTATTTTTTCTTTCTCATAGGTGAAAATGAAATATCTTTCTCTATGAGACGTATGTATATAAATATATATTTTAGTTTCTCTTTCGGTTCAAACCGTTTGAAATTTGAAATGGAGTTTCGAATAAATTTAGATCACGCGTTATAAGGTTTATTCGAAAATTACACTTTCAACAAAAAAAAATTTTATATTCAAAATTTAAATATAAATTTTTTTATTAATTATGAAACAGTTTTACCGCTGCTCCACGATTTGTCTTAATATGAAAGGCATATCTATTACATGGCAGACAATATTTTTGTAAAATTCCCTCATACTTTGTCAAATGGATTTTGGGTTCCATTTGCACAAAATGGGCTAAGGCCTTATTTAATTCAACATATTCTTTTTTAAAAATTTACTATTTTGCTTTTCAAAAGTTATCTGAATTGGTTTAAAGATTGATCAAAATTATTTTTAAGTTCAGTAAAAACTTTTAAAAATGTTAGACAAATATAAAAATAAATTAAAATAAGTTAAAAGATAATTTAAAATAAATTAAGTTAAAAATAATTTAAAATAAATTTAAAAATCAGATCCCCCCCCCACACCCTTTACTTTTTATTTTATGGCTTAAATATCATTTAAAGTTAATTCTTTATATTTAAGTTTAATTAATCAAAAACGTGTAATTAAAAAATATAGCATAGGTGTAGCCTACGCCCACCTACTAAAAACGGGGTCCCTCTAAAATCTTTCATTGAAGTCCCCACTGACTCACCCCCCACCCCACCACATTAATAATAATAATAATAATAATAATAATAATAATAATAATGTCTATCCTAGTTTAAATTTTTCTTAAAAAGTTCTACAAATTATAAATATATATGGTCTGTAGTAATAAATTTTTAAATGTGTATCTACATATTCCTTTTTATTTATACATTTGTATGTGTAAATTATACACATATTAAATCGTACTGAGTAGGGGCCTAAGAATATTAGTATTTTATTATATAGAAGAGTGAAGTGGGAGGATGATCAAGGGCAAAAATATAGTTTTACGCTGATAAAACTCTATTAAAAAAGATAAGAAATAATTCTAGAAACATATTTTATATATAAAGTGGATAATGGTTAAGACAAAAATATAATTTCACGCTAACAAAAATCTATCAAGATTGATAACAAAAAAATTAAATAGTTCTAGAAACATCTTAAGTTATTGTTATTACCATTAACTTATTTGTTGTTACTTCATTTTCTTTTCTTTTGTGAGTTATTGTGATATCTATTTTATTATTACTCTATTTTACTGTTATTTTAATTTAATTCTTAAGATTCTTTCTATTCATTGTGCTTATAAAAATGCCTACTTTTTATATAAAAATTTATCATGAATTAATTATTTCCATCTATATTTGACTCTAATTAATATACTTGAAAATAAATAAGTGTGATAAAATTAATAATATATGTTAGATTTGAAATTAAAGAAAAAGATGTTAAAAAGTAACTTTACAAATAACAATGAATAGAATGATATATTTGTATTAAAGACGATTAAGAATAAAAATGTAATTTCATTCTAACAAAAATCTATCAAGAATAAATAATTTTAGAAACGTCTTTCTATATATGAAGTGAATAATGATCAAAGGTAAAAATATAATTTCATGAAAGCAATAGTTCTAGAAACATTTTTAGTTATTATTATTAGTGTTACCTCATCTTTTGTTATTTCTTCATTTTTATGAATTATTGTGATATCTATTTATTATATGGAAATAAATAAATAATGATTACGCTTGACTTTTAATAATTACATATCAAGTATAATATTAGGTGAAACCAATCAAAATTAAAATTAAAATTTATATGTATGTTTAATTTTTGTGTGTTGAAATATTTTTAAATTTTGTGATCTTAAATATACTATATAAAAAAATTTAAAATTCAGAAGTTATTTCCTTTTCGAAATAAAATTAAAAATAAGTTCATATAAATCGAAAATGTGTGTGTGTACGTGCGTGCGTGGGTGTGTGTGTGTTATAGTTAAATGAGCTTTCATATATTTTCTTTTTGAAAAAAATTAATTGTCTTCCTTCTATTAATTTGTGCATATAGATTTAAACATTTTGAATATAAAAATATAATGATTTAAAAACTTTAATTCTTCATTTTAATTTCTAATCTGTTACATGTTTGAAAAATACATAAAGAAGAAGCTTAAAAACGCAATATTACAATTTAATATATTTTTAGAAAAATATAGTTAAAAAAAACATAATGAAATTTGGTTGATTTCTTATTTTTATCGGACAAAAAAAAGTTGCATATATTGTTTGAAAATAAGTGAGAACTAAAAAAATACTATGAATCACAGTAAAATGACAACTAAAAATATGTGAGAATCATATAAGAAATTACATTGTCTTTCCTAAAATCACATAAAATAAAACAAATGTAGTAACATATATTATTCGAAAATGATACAAAAGGTACATAAATTAACAATTTAAAATATTTTTAAAAAAATTCATAAAAATTTAGTTCACTTTTTCAAATTTTATTTGTGTCACATAAATTAAAAGAAAAAAACTAACATACGTTGGGTCTGCGCTGATGCGGACACGTGATATCTGGTATAATTAAATAAGTCTAAAAGAGTGCCAGAATGGAAAAAAATTCACTGTATCTCACATTAATAATTAAAAGTAGTGTTAAAAAACATGACATCTCATATATACCAAAAAAAAAAATTAAGATTTTTGTTTGATGTTTTCGCTTTTTTAAATTAAATTAGAAAAGTTTTAGTAACTGGGAAAAAAAATTAGAAATTAGAAACTGTTTTAAGGAAAACAAAAATTCCAACCACAAAAATTAACTATGTATCCTTAAAATTTTATTCTTTCTTTGTTATGAATTACTTCCTCCCAAGATAAAATAAATATCTATTATTGATACCTACACTTTAATAATTTCATCAAACTCAAAGTAAATAACAAATTACACAAAAACTTAATATTTGTCTTGTAAAAAATTATGTACAAGAAGTAAATTCATTGATAAAAACTGAGAGTGAAGTCAAAAAATCAATATATATATATAAATGAGGATCATAGAGGAGGTGATGTGGCACCTCTATATGACCTCCATTTGCATTTAGCTTTTTCCATCTTTTTTTTAAATTTTTTTTTAATTATATATCATAAAAAATTACTTAAATTTATTACAAATAAATATTTTATTAATGGTGAGTCATTTATAACAAAAACTCTTGATATTTTTTATTTGTTTATCTCACTTATAATTAAAAGAGTAACATAATTTATTTATTTTTGATTTTTTTAAATTTAAATTAATTATTTTATTGTAAAAATATATTACTTCATTTATACAAATATACAAATAAGTACTTTATTAATGTATGAACATTTATAAAAAAAAAACTCTCTATATTTTTTTTCTATTTGTTTATCTCACTTCTAATCATGAAATCATAGTATTATTTCTTTTACATTTTAAGTATTTTTATTTTATTTTTGAATTTATTCACTAGGAGTTACTACCCATGACTTGCCCCTCTTTAATTTTTACTTTTAATAATATTCATGACTCTCATAATTTTTATATTCATAACCTCCAATTTAAATTTATAAGTTTATGTGTCTTATGGAATTCCTTTATTTTGCCTATAAATTTATATTAGTTTCATGAAGATTCACATTCACAATTATTCTTTCTTTTTTCATCATATAAGTTTGATTTGTAACAAAAAAAGAAGTACATGAAGGTAAGAAATACTTCATTGAAATTTTTATTTTTTATTTCCTCTATTTTTGTCTATATAAATTCGTATTTGATTTGTGAAGGAAACTAACATGTAACCAAAAAAAAAAGTACATGAAGTTAATAAATATATCATTCTCAAGTCCTTATTTTTTCATTTCCTTTATTTTGTCTAAATAGATTCATATTTATTTTCATGAAGATTCACCTACAAAGTTATAATTTCTCTTCTTCATAATACTTGTTTGTGAATTAGCTAACATGTAACAAAAAAAATATATATGAAGGTAAGATATATTTCATTCTTAAGTCTTTCTTTTTATTTTTATGTACTTAGACATGCTTTCTTAATATATATTTTTATGTTTGTATTATAATATATCAAGTAAGTATGATTAAAAAAATATCTTTAATTCTTAACAATGTTTTGTCCGTATGCAATTACTCTTTCTAATAGTTAGTTTTCCATATATAATATAGTTTGATTATAATATTTGTTAGATTTCAAGAAATAATTATTATTTAGTATTGTTATTACTATTGAAAAGATAATATATAAATATATTAAATATGGTTTATATTTCGTTCTTTCTTTTGACATAATTATTTTTAATTCGTATATGCTTTTTTTTAATTCAGTTGGTTGCATATATAAAGAGTTTGACATATCGATCAAAACATGATGGCGGATCTCTTTGCAAAGAAAGATGGTACAAGGAAAAAAAATGAAGCATAATTAGAGATTATTTTTTCACTTTGAAATTTATTAGCAACTTGGTTACTTTTGCTAGAGTTTGTAAAATTTTGATTTATGTAAATAATTTAGCTAAATGTATTATATTGTCAATGCTAATCATTTGATCCTTTAGTATTCTATTTTCTCTTTGTTATAAAAAAAATAAATATAATTATTTCATTTTAACAGCAACAAAATTTATGATGATTAGTTTCACTTTTATTATAAATTATAAAAAGTAATTGAAAAATATATTATTATTTTCATGATGTCATTTTTTGCGTATGTAACAATATGTCGTCGTTCTTTTTGCTTTGAAATGTATATATAATTTTTATGTAGTCACCAATTATTATATTTCTTGGTTCATTTTTTGTATTTTCACACCTTTTTTTTTTTTTATTGTACAAATAAAATCAATACATAATTAGTAATACATTTAGTGGCTAATAAAATTATACATTTGAATTATTTATAACTCATGTCTCTTCATCTTACTTGTAAAGTTTATTACTAAATATGAATCATGACTTTATATGCTTCATTTTTCATAAATCTTATAAGTATTTAATTAGTGTTTAAAAAATTATAATAAGCAAATGTAATAATAAAATAAAAGAAAACAATTTTGTTTTGACGAAATCAGAGTTCGGATAGAACATCACTACTCCTAGAAAAGATAGAGAAAATTAAAACATCTAAAATATTTTCAACCTAATACAATATATTGTTATTTCAACATATTATCCCTTATTCCATTTACTTCACTACGGTGAATATTTTGTTCTAATATATACATATACAAAACAAATAAATATATTTTATATGTTTTAAAAAAGTCTATAATATCGCAGACGAGGAGAAATATAAATATTATCTATAGATTCGATACTAACCTAAATATTATATATTTCATATTATTATCTTATAAATATTTTATATAATCGCGCGAAGCGCGAATAATTTTACTAGTGATACAATACAAGCGAAAACTCTCTTTATCAAATCTTTTAATAATTAAAAAAAAAAAACATTCGTATAAGCACACAAATTTCTATCTAAAAAATGAACTTTGACTTCAATTTTCTCTATTGTCTATTCACATCACACTTTATTTCTAAAAAAATCAATTTTTTCTCGATTTTTTATTCACATCAAACTTTATTTTTAAAGATTCAAAAGCCAATATTATTTAAAATAACTCTAAAGAGTTCCGACACAAACAAAATAAAAGATTTGATGAGATATTTACATAATAAAACAATACCATCCAATAATTTAAGACCAGGAAAGGGCAGTTTTGGAACAAAAAAAAATATCAGCATTTGAATTTTGATTTAAAAAATCTCAAGTAACTTCTCTGAATTAATTTTAATCTTAGTGATTAACAATAATTGCAAATTATCATATCTGTATGATTAATACAATTGTATTTGACTAATATTATCATAACAACGTGAGCACAGATCATGCCACGTAATTTAATATGATTAAATTATGTCAGATTAATATATACATCGTGCAGACTTGTGTGTGTTAAAAGAAAAGACAAACTGTGATTAAATTTGATGCTAAGTATTGTGATTATGGCATAATGTAGAATCAAAATAAATCAATTAAAATATTTTATCATAGAATTACTCGTATTTTTTTCTTTTTAATCAGAAGTTTTGGGTTCAAGCTCTATATGAAATTTCTTTATTATGAAATATTTTACAGTTTACACTATAATGTGGAGTTTTTTTTTTATATGAATTTAAATTTAATCTGACTTTAACACAATTTGATAGATTTTAAATTTGAAAAGATTTTCAAATATTTGACAATTTTGAAACTTTCAAACACTTGATTGATATTTAAAAGAGACGTTTCATACAGCAAATCCAAATTAATAGTTGGCAATTAGTTCAAACTTCAAAGATTCTGATCCGTACGGTGAGATATTTTAACATTAAATTCATATCTTTTTGTTTAAAATATAATTAACAAATTTGATATATTCCAACCACTTGTGACTAAACTCTTTTTAGTACTTAATTTTTGAAAAATATGTTACACAAGACAAGAAAGATTAATAAAGTTTTAACCACTTGGACAAATTTTAGACTTGTCTGGTCAGCAAATCATGACATCAATTACACATTTTTGTTCTAGCTTGCTATTCTTTTCCATTTAATAATAGGAAAAATGGTCTGATATATATACTTTTCAATTTTATTATTTAGAATAAGATAAAACTCTCGTTATAAAAGTGTTTCATATATATCGTTACTGTTATATAAATGGCTGACATATATCCTATCCTTACAAAAGGAGTTCACATTGCTCTTTATCTAACGGAAGTAACAAAACTAGTTTTGAATTTATTTTTACTTTAAATTTTAAAATAAATTCATGTAGGGGTGTATATGATTCTTATAGCAAAACTTAAGGTGTATTTTAATTTTTTTTATACATAAATTATTTTGTAACTTTTTTAATTATCATTATTAGAATGTTTTATTTTTTTCTTTCATTCTTTAGTGTAAAGAAAAAAAAAGGCTTATTTTTTTATGGCTATATTGTAATTTAGTTTTAGTATTTGTAAAAAAATAATAAGACATCTATAAAAATTTAGTGAAACATGAACAGAATTGACCATTATAGTATTAAATTTACATTGATCATTGAAATAAAAAGATTAAAAAATACGTGCGAAGAAGATCAAATATACTTCATATGGATTCTATACATATATTTTAAAAATAATTTAAAAAAAATTCCACTTCTTATTGATGGAATAGAGTAAATATATACTATCTATATAAGATGCAAATTATAAGTTATCTTCGTAACGAAGAATATATAAACTATAAATAATAAAATTAAAAGATATATGAAATCCTTTTTCCTAATAATAATGACCTTGGTGAAACTGTGAAGATGAAATCTTGATTGAGTTTGGACTTTATGAGATTGTACTAGCTTGTATTATTAATTAATTAAAATGATGATTGTGACAATTGAATTGTAAAATTGAAGTGGGTGTATTTATTTTTATGTGTGGGTGAAAAACTCACAAGTCACCAAGTTGTCGTACTCGTACAAATATATATATATATATATATATATATAAAGTGGACCATTTCAGTTTCTGGTTAGATTCACTTTTACGATAACATTCAATTATTTCTTAATATAAAATTTAAATATAACAGATAAAACGAATAGAAAAATAAGTAATAAGTTTATTTAGTATATTTGCTAAATGGTTGAGGTGATTTCATCCTCTGCCAGTAAAATATTGTTGGCAAAATTTTGTTTATTTTGCAAAATTAAATGTGTACTTGTAAGTTTATTAAAAAAAAGTGGCGACTACGCAATAATTAAGTAGCGTGAATACTGTAATGTGAAAAGTCAAATGAACATTATTTTTTTGGTCCTTAGCCAAAGCTTTATGACTTTTATTTGAGATGGAAAAAACGTTTTATGTGATAGAAAAAAAGAAAAAAGTAATTACGTGTTCTAAATTTTAAAGTTGAATAGATTTTGTTTTATACCGTAACAAAGGAGAAAATGAATAAAAACTAAATTTTATGAAATAATTATATAAATTAAATGACCATGAAATTTATTCATTTGGGACACGTAAGTTGATGCTTGAATGATGGACAAATACAGCTAAATTACAGCCATAAAATATTTCTAAATAAATAACCCCCCCCC
>NC_028637.1:91296187-91306932 GCF_001406875.1 Solanum pennellii
CCCCCCCCCCTCCCACCCCCCAAACCCAAAACACACCAAAGTTGGTCCATATTGATTGCAAAATTGAAAAAAAGAAATTAGAGAAACAGAAAAACAAAGACATATCTGGTATGAATGATTTTTGATCGGTGAAACGAGAATAATGATTTTTGCGATGTTTTTTGAGATTATTTTTATTTGCGTTTGGTAATAGGTAATATTCTCTCTGTTCATCTTTACTTGTCTATTATATTTTGGAATGTTTAATAATATTTGTTCAGTTTATAAAATTACATGAATAATTTATTATTTTGTGTCTATTTTACTCTTGCTATTAACTACTGTTCATTTTCCAATGCTTAGATGAGTTATATTTAATAAAATTTTTACTGCTACTTAATTCGTGTGTCAAGTCAATAATGACAATTTTAATTAGACAAAGGGAGAATATTATTTTTCCAAAATGATTTTATCCCACCATTTTAATATAAATAACGAAATAAAGTGTGAAAGATAAAATAAAATAATCTCATAAAATATTTTAATCCTCGAAATATCCTTACCTATTTTACCCCCATCCAACCCAACGGCCCCTTAGTCTATTATTGGCCTCCAAATTATTAAATTGAACACTATATATAGAGGGTTACAAAGAAAGGGAAAAGATATAGATAATAATAATTGGCTATGGCTTTTCAAGGTTCATTTTGGGCAATTAGCCTTTTGATATTTTTGGCCAATTTTTTGTCTATGATTGAGTTCTCTAAGGCTGCAAATGCAAAAGTGCCAAGCCATACTATATCTAATCCATTTAATCGTACCATATTTTCACCTGATTTTCTTTTTGGAGCTTCCACTTCTTCCTATCAGGTAATTTGCTCCTTCCGCTCCGGTTCATTTCATATTATTTTGTCTACCATCAACGTTATTTATACGTTTTTCGAAGAAATAATAAATAAAACTAGTAATGGGGGATTTCTTTTTTTTGGGAACATTAGGATATTTATATTTTTGAAAAGAATTAAGTTTCAAAATAAAATGGGTAAAATTTAATAACTGTATTTCGATTTTGTACAAGTATATATTTGAGGTAATGTGTACAAGATGGAGGGAGATAGGGAATAATGTTTTCCACCTAAGTAACTAAGTAATAAATTTACCCTTTGTACCATCAATGGATTAAATTGTTTTTTCATTAATCACACATTATCATGTTAAAGCTTTGGATATGATAAACAATTGTAGAGCGTTTTCCTTTAAATTAATACAATTTTTAGTATGCATTTAAAATTCTAATATGACTGTCGAACATCAGATAAAAATAAAAAAGAAAATTAAACTTTTTACCTTAGGTGTATTTTTGGTTGCTTTTGCTTTTTAATATGTTCATTCATATTTAATAAAAAGATTTTTTTTTTTGGGTTAATTTACAGTATGAAGGTGCATGGAATGAAGATGGCAAAGGGCCAAGTATTGTGGATACTTTCGTCCACACTCATCCTGGTCTCTACTCTTATATCCCCTCTCTCTCTCACACACATAAATTTTAGTGTTTAAATTCTTTACAAAATTGATATACATAAATTTTAAAGAAATATCATTAGATTATTCAAACAAATATTTAGGTAAATCTTTTTTAAAATGTGAGATTTGGAAACTTTGAAAAATCAATATGTTATTCGTTACATTATGGGAAAATAATCTGATGGTATAACAATTATTTATATTAATTACATTATTTAAACGCTCTTTTCGTCTATAAATTGTAACTTTGAAACTTGAAATTGGGTGTCTGATATTTTTGTTGAAGTCCGATTTAATTCAGACTCTCATCTGAAGTATCACATTGATGGATAAAATGCTTTCTAAAAATAATAATTTTGTATCCAAGGAGACTCAAATCCAAAACATCTTATTAATGATGAAGAAATACTTATCACAAGTCATTAAGATTTGAGTCAGATTTTTGATAACTTGAAAATCACATTTCTGACCAAACAAATATCTGAAAATACATCTTCAAAATGTAATTCAAAATTTATGATTAAAGACTGCGTCATTTGATCCTTAATCAATTCTTATAATATATAATAAACCTTTTGTCTTCCATTTAATTCCTCTCTCGTTCTTTAATTACTTGTCTTATTTTTATTTTTAGTTATCACTTTTTATTTTGATAAACTCACTAATCAATCGTTACTTTTCTAGTAGTCATATCAAAACCGCATGTAATTATATAAGAGAGTTGACTTAACTCAATCACCTTAGAAATCAAGCAACATTTGAGTAAAGATCTAGGGGCCAGTTAATAACTCATATCGATTTTATTAAAAATTATTCAGCAATGTACTTGTTCAACGTTAATTTTTATTAATTTCGTTTTTTTTTGGTTGCATATTTCCTAGTGTTAAGTTAGACGACGTATATTACTGTTTATTTATAACGTTAATTAAATAGTTTTAACTTTTTATCAAAAATTATTTATTTAAAAAGTTTGAACTACAAATATGATAGGTGTTTGAACAATTTCAGTTTCAACTTTGCATTGTTTTTCAATCAAATCTTTCATCATGATATTTACACAAAAATACATATAATTAATTTTTTTAAAATCTTAAAAATATAGTGAATCAGTGATAACATTTGGTAACACATTTATTTGTGATGGTTTGTTTTCTTTTCTTCATTTTTTTATTTATTTACAATTGACTTATTTTATCTTTTCACGTATTATTATAAAATAAAATAAAATTACAATTTTCGAAAACAATTTCAGTTAAAAGTATATACCTTAATTGTGTAATTGAAATTGCATGACAAGATAAGAAAAATTAAATGCACTGAAATGGATATCACAATGAACTACATCTTTTCAATTGGCATAGTACTTTCATTTTATTCAACTTGTCACGCTTCTCAAGAAAAAAAGACTTTTTAAAAAAATTTATTGTCTAAATAATTCATAATTCCATCCATTGTATGAATAATAATTACTAAACAATAATTATTCACTATTAACTTGACATATTTTTAAACAAATAAGAAATAATAGGAATAATATTACCGTATATCCTTTGACTTTATTCAATTTAATGTTATGAAAAATGTGTTACCTATCTATTTAATAATACTTGTCTATTATTGACTTTGCACATTTCTTAAAAATTATATATACAAGGATAATTTTGCTATATCTCCTCTGAATATAATAATTATAATATTTTAAAAAATTTAATAAAAAAATGACTATAATTAATAATAAAAGTAAATTAAAAATTAAAAATAAAATTATTTATTAATTCATAAAGAAAACAAATATTATTAAATATCTTAAAATAATATAATAGAATTATTATTGATGAATCTCTTAATTTTCTAAATATTATTGATTGACAGGGAATAATAATGTTTGGTTAAAATAATCATATTTAGTTCCCTCTTGGGTCCCACTTACCCTCAATAGAACAAAGGATAATTAATACTTTGGACATATTCATTTATTAGTAGAAAATATGGGACCTCTGACTGCAGCCCCACTATATTTAAGCTACAGTACATTTAAGCTACAGTACATTTAAGCTACTAATTAATTGTATAAAGTACAGAAATTATAATAAATTAGGAGCTAATTATGTTATATTTTTTTAATTTATAATAATTTTGAATTTCTCATAGCTTATGGATATATGGTCATTTGCTCGACACATAGTAAATGATATATTATAAAAAATCAAATTTATACTGAGTACTAAATAATTGAGATTATATATCAAAAGTAAACAAATTATACACAAACAAAATTGTACTAATATATTTAATAGAGGTGGGGTGATATTCAAATATTAAGAGATAAAAGGAAAAAGAAAATTTTCTAACTAATTCAAATTATAGAAATTTTTAAAAATTATGTTATGTTAAAATTATATAATTAAGTAATTTATCCATCACTTATAAGTAATTAAGTAATTTTAAAAAAATTTCTCACTCTTTTTTCAAGTTATGACTTAACTAAATTTATAATTAAACGCTAGCTGATAATATTGAGAATTATATGCAGAAAAAATATTGGACCGTAGCAATGGAGATATAGCTCTGGACTTTTATCATCGTTACAAGGTATATACTACTACTACTACTAATTAATTACTAATTTGGTTAAACAGAAATTAAACGAATTTTTTTAATTTTAATTTCTAACTTAAAAAAATTAAACAAATGTAGGAGGACGTGAAACTAGCAAAATTTGAAGGACTGGATGCTTTCAGGATATCTATTGCATGGACGAGAATTTTACCAAGTAAGATAATTTAGAATTCATATTATTTATTCTTTTGTTAATTATAATTTGATTAATTAATTTTTAATTTTTTTGTGTTTAATATTATCCAGAGGGTTCGGTTAAAAAAGGAATAAATCAAGCTGGTATTGACTACTACAACAGTCTCATAAATGAGATTGTAGCCCTTGGTAAAAAAAATAAATTTCTACTCTACTTGTTTCTCCCTATATCTTAATTTACAAAATTAAAATGAATTATAAAAAATTAATTAAGTTTATAAATTGCAATTTTAGGTATTAAACCTCTTGTGACACTTTTTCATTGGGATCTTCCTCAAGCCCTTGAAGATGAATATCTTGGCTTTCTAAGCCCTAAGGTCGTGTAAGTACTCTACTCCGAACTATAATTATTGTATCACACGTTCACCTGAACCCAATATTTTCAATACATGTGTGTGTGAGAAAAATATTGATATATTAGTACTTAGGGAAAAATGATAAATATACCTCCAAACTATCGTAAATGGTACGTAGATACCCTCTGTCATATTTTTGGGACATTGATGTTCCTGCCGTCCAAAAACTAGAGCGTATATGTCATTCTCTCCAACAGAAGACTAAATATGGACACGTGACACAATCTTATCCATCGGTGGATAAGATTGTATTTCTATTAGTATAATGGGTATATATGCTCTAATTTTTAACGACAGGGGAATCAATGTCCGTAAAATATGAAAGAGGATATCTGTATACCATTTACGATAGTTTAGGGGTATATTTATTCTTTTTCCCTATAATTACTATGTTCTGAACCTATATGTTCAAATTCTGAATCCATCTCTGCTTACAGAGATGATTACGTAGATTTTGTGGAGATTTGTTTCAAAAATTTTGGAGATAGAGTGAAGTTGTGGGCAACAATGAATGAGCCATGGATTTTTACATCAACGGGTTATGATTCTGGTTCTTTAGCACCTGGGCGGTGTTCAGCCTGGATGAACAATAATTGCACAATCGGTAACTCTGGCACTGAGCCTTATATAGCTGGACACAACATACTTCTTGCTCATGCTGCTGCTTCCAAACTATACAGGCAAAAATATAAGGTACTCCGTTTGTATCGACTTATTTTAAGTAATTTTTTTTAATTATTATTACTAACTTTGTTTTTATTTGGTGTGTAGCCAATTCAAAAGGGTCAAATAGGAACAATTGTAGTGTCACATTGGTTTGAGCCTGCCTCCAACAAACCAGAAGATAAAAAAGCATCTATAAGAGCCCTTGATTTTATGCTTGGATGGTAAATTTTTTTAATTTAAAGTAGTAAGTATATTATTCTTCTTATATAAACTAAAAAAAGAAAAGTGAAATATATTATTATTATTGTTATGTTGACAGGTTTATGCACCCATTGACTTATGGAGATTATCCAATAAGTATGAGAAAACTTGTTGGCAAGAGATTACCAAAGTTTACCCCAAAAGAATCAATGTTGGTGAAAGACTCATGTGATTTTATAGGATTGAATTATTACACCTCTAATTTTGCAGCTCATATTTCTAAACCACCAAATACTGTCAATATTAGTTCAGGAACTGATAATCTAGTCAATCAAACAAGTAAGTAGTATATCGTCTCAATTTACGTGATATCGTTTAATATGTGTGACCGATTATTATGCACTATTTAATTAATTTATGTTTTTTTGTAGCATCGCGGAACGGAAAGTTAATTGGTGATCCAGTAAGTATATACATTTCATTCAATTATTTTTTTTAAAGGTTGTTATAAATTATGATAGTATTAGTAATTTTTAATATTTGGATGCAGACTGGTGTGAGTATATTTTATGTTGCTCCAAAGGGACTTTATAAGCTTCTTGTTTATATTAAGAAATTTTACAAGAATCCAATTGTTTACATTACAGAATGTGGTAAGTGAAATTATTGAATAATAAACTAATTAATGTGTTTGAATTAATACTTAATTATTGTACTTGCTAATTAAATTGAAATTGGTTACTAGGAATGGGTGAATCCAATATTGATGATGTTGCAAAGGGTATTAATGATGCTCAGAGGGTTGATTTCTACCAACGCCATATTAAGGCTCTTTATAGGGCTTTTAGGTTAGTACTTTTTTTTTTAATCGATACATGGTTGAAATTTTTTTATTATAACTAAAGGTTTCGATTTGAACTCGAAAAATATTGAACCTTTTGGACTTTGGAGCACACTTTACTCCTAAGTGGGCCTATATACCAATGCTAAATATTCTTATCGAAGTGGAGTCGATTGACATTTCTGAGTAAATTAATATTTGTTTTTTAATTTAATTTTCAGGGAGGGAGTACATGTAAAGGGGTTCTTTGCATGGTCATTTTTTGACAATTTTGAATGGGGATCAGGATACACACAGAGATTTGGCATCAATTTTGTAGATTACAAAAATAACCTCAAGAGATATCCTAAGCGTTCTGCTCTTTGGATGAAGAAATTCCTTCTCAAATAAAATTATTTGTAATATCATGTACGTGTAGAATCTAATCAAGTGTGCTTATTGTCCTTAAATTCAGTATTAATCTGTTTGTTAAGTAGTATTATTTATGGAATAAATTAAGGGGGTGTTCTCTTTGTAATAAAAAGAGAAGAAATAAAGTTGTTGTAACAATATATAACGCCTAGCAATTTGGTTGAGGTTTTATGTTTTTTGGATCGATTTACAATAACATGTAATGTTGAAGAAAATGAATATTCAAAGTGTTAATTAATTATTTGTTCCGATTTAGTGACATCTCAAAAGAATTGAAACATCAAACGGGGAGTTCAATTTGAAATTTGAAGTAATTTGGTTGAATGTTTCACATGGTTTTAGATCGATTTACAATAATTCATCAAAGGTTAAAAAAGTCAATTGCTCAAAGTTTGGATCACCACAAATCATAAGCTCTGTTTTAAGTAGATGATATCTCAAAAAATTTAAATTGTCAAGGGGAATAATATATTCAATTTTTCTTGTTGCATTTTTTCTATTAAAGTTAATTTCATTCTCATGACTCTAAGCAAAAATCTATAAAATTGTGATTTGTACCAGTGATACAAGCTAATAGATCCACGACCAAAGTTCAGGTCCAAGTAAAAACTTATTTTTAGCTTTAATATTAATATATCTAATTTGTTCAAATCTTGAGTTTGCCTCTATATGCTCATCGAGTATAATAAAAAGGAACGACAAGGGATCAGACTGGCTATAAATCTTTTAGGAAAATTAGTAAAAATTTTACTATGAAGATTCCGTTCTAATCCAAATAGACGGCAAGTCTGTCCATTTTTAACTTTTTTTTTAAAACAAAAATAATAATAATTTGACGTTGTCAAAATTGTTAAAAATAACGAAAAAAATAGAATATTTAATTTTTAGGTACAATCTACCATATAATGGACTTAATATGGAATTCTTAAATAATACTCTAATGAAGCCATGGGATTACTAATTCAGATTTTTTTACTTCTCTTCATTGGGATTTTTATACCAATTATAAGTTCTTCTGTGCCTAATTATTATTATAATGTCTCAGTTCCATTTAATAAAACCAGTTTTCCATCAGATTTCATTTTTGGAACTTCCTCTGCTGCTTATCAGGTTTTTCTATAATTATTCTTATTCCCTCAATTTTAATTTATCAAACACACTTTTCTTTTTAATTTATCCGAGAATTTTATGTTTCTATATATTCTAAAAGAATTTAACCGTAAACGTTTTAATTTTACTTTTATTCATATTGATTATATAATCGCATAAAATGTCTACGACATATTTTAAATCACAAGTTTGTATATCCCGTTTATAAACTTTGTATCGGATCAAACGAGGTTTCAAATATTTTTTTTTTGATTTACACTTTACAGTATGAAGGAGCAGCTAATGAAGATGGTAGAGGTCCTAGTATTTGGGATACCTTTACCCACAACCATCCTGGTAATGGCAATTGTTAAATAAAAATATTTTTTATGAAAAATGTTATTTTTTTTACGATTTATACGATGTTTAATTTTGTAGAAAGGACAGCTGACCATAGTAACGGTGACGTAGCGATTGATTTTTACCATCGTTACAAGGTATTTTAATTTAATGAATATATCAAGTACTTCTATATATTATGAAAAATACAACAAATAGAAATATTTAATTGGCCTATGGTTCTAAATTTCTAATTATTTACACATCTACACTTTTCTTCAATGTTCCTAGTTAGGATGATATAAAGCTAATGAAATTTGAAGGATTGAATGGTTTCAGATTTTCCATATCTTGGTCAAGAGTTTTACCATGTATGATTACTCTTCTCTTAATTTTATATTTTTATGTTTTTTATGTAAGATATTTTTGATTTTACAATCAAAAGATCTGAATTTTTTTTTCTATTCAATTCGTAAATCATCATAATTAGAGGTCAGCTCCACAAAAGGTTATGTTATGCCACAAAGGTTAATTATGATTGAGGGCTATAGTGCCTCCACAAATAAATAATACTATCATAGTACGCATTGCAACAAACAAAGAATTTTAAGACAATAATATAATTATCGTTATAATATATTTAGGAGTAATAATAAATATGACATATGCAACCAACATTTTATATAAATATGGCTAAAGGATTTAGCAACTCCAGATTCATTGACATTAACTCAATTGTTGCTAAATATATTTGCGACAATAGAGAGTACTTGCTTTAAAAGTATATTATCATTAAATATCTTTTTTGTTATTCTGATATTAATTTATCATTCAAATTATTAATGTGTGACATTATGTAACATTAGAGAACAATAGAAGTCATCCAAACATAATATTTATTTAACACAATAAATCGTAAAGTCGAAGATATTTTGATTCAATGGCGGGGGGGATTAGATGAATTGTATTTATACATAAAATAATATTTTAATAGTATTACATACGATAAAAGGTCATATGTATCACTTTCCATCTCATAATAACTGATCACTTTTCATTTTACACGATATTTAAGAAATTATAATAAAACGATCAATTTGACTAATTTACCCTTTATTCATATAAAAATATTTTTTTTCTTTCACTATTTCAATCAAAATATCTATCCGAACAGCTAACCATTTTTCATTGAGAAATTTTAATGAAAGAAATCATAATTTTTTGATAGTGTTGTATTATGTTGACATACCTTTATCTCTACGAAAACTGAAAAATTAAAATGAAAAAAAAGCATGCGAGACTATAAATCACGTACGGAAATGCGTTTTATGCCTTTTGTGAAGATAAGGCCATTTTGGGTAATTTAAGTGAAAAACATAAACTAAGTTACAAGAAAAATACATCTTATAAAAAAACGCATGTTATCTTGTATACGTAGTTAATATTTTATTTAATATTATTCTTATATAATATGTTATTTATAAATTTTATTCAATACTATTTTTATACATAATAAATTATGATATTAATAATATTAATATTTTTATACACACAAAATCATGACATTGATAATATCAGTAATATTCTTATACTTATATATTTTATTTTAATATTATTTAAAAGCTATATAATGCATGTCAATTTTAAGACAAGTAGTGAAAAATAGCACTCGTATAACTAGGTGACAATACCAGTAATATAATAAATCTTCTTATGTTTTACTGTGTTATCTCAGATGGGAAGCTTTGTAGTGGGTCATATATATAATTAATTTAATACCTTTATACTTGACCATGTATTGGAATAAATTAGTGGGTTAAAATTTTTATATCATAATCTGAGGAAAACAAAAATTGGAGAAACTTCTCCTTGGCATCTGAGAAGAACACGTTCAGGTACAACCGCCCTTCTCAGAATCTGTAACTTTACATGAATTATTGGATAATCTATTTTAGTATAAAACGATTCATTATATGTATTATATTGTTGGGGTTAGATTCGAGAAAAACCGGTCAGTAGGGTTGAAATCGTAGTTGACGAATTTTCAATTTTCGTTGCTGTGTATTGTGTTAGTTTATGGTTGGAGAGAGGGTTTTACTTAAGGTTTCACCCATGAAGGGTGTGATGAGATTTGGAAAGAAGAGCAAATTGAGTCCGGCTTGAAGTTCTTGGAGTTGTGGTGAGCTGCTTGGCTGTTCTGTGGCCCACACCTCCCTCTATCTTTTAATTGTCTGTTATTAGTATTCAAACAGGATATCCCTTATGTTAGATTTGTCATTTAGTTTCAGACTTGCTTCGAATTTTAGAAGCTCTTGTACTAAGACACCAATTCTTGGGGTGATGTATTTTATCTTCCGCATTTCGTACTTATAAGGAACTCAATGTTGGAGATTTTTGCTAAGCTTTGGTCTTTTTTTTTTTTTACTCATTTGTTGGTTTAGTTGGGTTAATAAGTTGAGTTGGCTTACCTATTGGTTGGGAACATAGGTGCCATCACGACTTGCAAAAATTTGGGTCGTGACAAT
>NC_028637.1:91307607-91313518 GCF_001406875.1 Solanum pennellii
AACTCCCGTCACTACTTCTTCGTTGTCGGTCAATGAGACATACTGGGTACACGTGGTTTCGTACTCATACTACGCTTGTTGCACTCTTTGTGGTGCAGATTCGATTCCGAGTAGGAGCACATCTCGTGGAGCAAATTGAGTCCGGCTTGAAGTTCTTGGAGTTGTGGTGAGCTGCTTGGCTGTTCTGTGGCCCACACCTCCCTCTATCTTTTAATTGTTCTGTTATTAGTATTCAAACAGGATATCCCTTATGTTAGATTTGTCATTTAGTTTCAGACTTGCTTCGAATTTTAGAAGCTCTTGTACTAAGACACCAATTCTTGGGGTGATGTATTTTATCTTCCGCATTTCGTACTTATAAGGAACTCAATGTTGGAGATTTTTGCTAAGCTTTGGTCTTTTTTTTTTTTTACTCATTTGTTGGTTTAGTTGGGTTAATAAGTTGAGTTGGCTTACCTATTGGTTGGGAACATAGGTGCCATCACGACTTGCAAAAATTTGGGTCGTGACAATCAATGAGCTCCTAGCTAAAGGTTAATTATCTCTTAATATTTTATTTTTCTTATTTCGATCCAGGGTAAAAATACGTAACATTATATTTAAAATTTCATCCAGGTATACAACCTATGGTTACCCTATTCCATTGGGATCTACCCCAAGTCCTTGAAGATGAGTATCTTGGCTTTCTCAACACACAAATTATGTAAGTGTAAAACAATTTTTTTGAGCAATTTTTCTCATGTTTTTGTTAATGTATAGTAACATTTTTGTTGTAGTTATGATTTTCAAGATTATGCAGAATTGTGTTTCAAAGAATTTGGTGATAGAGTTAAACTTTGGACCACAATAAATGAACCAAGTGGCTATGCAATTACTGGTTATGACATTGGTATTTTTCCTCCTATGAGATGCTCTTCTTGGAGGACCACTGCTTGTTTTGCTGGTAACTCTTCCACTGAGCCTTACATAGTTGCCCATCATTTGCTGCTTGCTCATGCACAAACAGCCAAATTATACAGAGACAAGTATCAGGTATTCGCTCTGTCTCAATTTATGTAGTACTGTTTAATTGGACGGTACGTACAATCAAGAAAAACCTCTACAACCAATATGAGTTGTAGAGCGTGGTAGAACTGCTTCACCCGTGACCAGGTATTTCGTGTTCGATAGGCCATGCAGTGCGCAATTCAGATTTAGTCGAGGCTTCAAAGTATGCTTCGAATATCAAGTGAAAACCAAAAAAAAAGAACCTCTAAAATTACGATCTACACTTTTGTGTGACTTTAAATTATTGCATAAGGATAAATGGGATGTTTAAAGTTAAATAATTTTTAAATATAAAAAGACAATTTTTCTTTTGA
Organism: Solanum pennellii; assembly: GCF_001406875.1. Taxonomy (NCBI): domain Eukaryota; kingdom Viridiplantae; phylum Streptophyta; class Magnoliopsida; order Solanales; family Solanaceae; genus Solanum; species Solanum pennellii. The sequence continues at coordinate 91,308,969 of NC_028637.1, forward strand.
GACGGTCTAAAAAATGAAAATATGTAATTGTAGTTTGGTTCTTTCCTAAATATTGCATCATGAATATTTTTAATTTTGTCGTTTCTATGAGAATAATATCATCACAATGGAAGATTATTATATCTTCTTTGTCATCTGAAAAATATATTTTATATATGAGAAATATAATTTTTTTATATATAGGTATCGCAGAAAGGGGAGATTGGAATAGTACTAGTTGCTAGTTGGTTCGAGCCCTATTCCAAGAGGAAGAAAGATATAGACGCAACACAACGAGCCATCGACTTCTCGCTCGGATGGTAAGTACAATCTCCATATATAGATAAAAACAAATCGAATTATAAATTTCAATAGTTCAAAAATAAAGCGTGACATCGATAAATTACATTTCAGGTTTATACATCCATTAACATATGGTAATTATCCAGAAATTATGTGCAAAATCGTGGGAAATCGTTTACCAAAATTCACAATAGAAGAAGCTGAGATGGTGAAGGGTTCCTCTGATTTCATGGGACTAAATTACTATACAACAATGTATGCAGCAAATCTTAATGTTACTCCAAATAAAGAAAATATTAGCTACCTATCAGATTTTCAAGTAAATCAAACAGGTAATTAATTTACTACTATTATTTTATAAATTGAAACAATTAGTCGATAAATATTGTATCTTATATTCTTATTGTATATTGATATATGCCTTTTGGAATGAATTAGTGTATATTAGACTAACGGATGTAATCATTTTTACGTCACACACTACAATAAAAATATTTTTTAGCGATAATAAATATATACACATTAATAAAGAGGGGTAAATTTTTTACTGATATTAGTTAAGTATCATTAGATTCTATATACAAAGAGTGCTAATTAGCGCTAAAAATACATATTTAGCGGTAATTAAACTATTGTCATTAATTAACTGCCCTTAAAGATAATTTCTAACGTAGTGATAATTCACTTCACACAAATTTTTGGAGCTAACTCGAATTAAAATAATTCTAACATCTTCTATTTAAAATAAAAATGTTTTGAAAGCTATATGAAAAATACTTATAAGTTGCAATCCTTTATATATATTAATATGATGAAAATATAGCTTGAAATATTAATTAGAGTTCATATCGTTTAATTCTAAAAAAAAAAATGTAACAAGTAAAACCGAACGTGATGATATTTTAGTCACAAAACTATTAACACTTCATCTTTTGTTTTTCTTTTCTTTTGTAGTGGAAAGAAATGGAAAGCTTATTGGTGAACCGGCATGTTCTTATACTCTTAATCTTAATTATTATAATTATTTTTCTTCAACGATTAATCTTTTTAATAATATAAAGTGATTTTCTTTAAAAATTTTTTTGGATACAGACAGGATCGGCAGTTTTCCATGTTGTCCCAAGAGGAATTTTAGAAGTTCTTGTCTATACAAAAGAAAAGTACAATAATCCAAAAATTTACATAACAGAGAACGGTATAATAATAAATATTTTTCTACAACTATGATTAATTAATTACAGAATTATTTTTTTTTGTAGAAATTTAATTTAATTTTTTTTTGGTCATAAAAAGGTATGAGTGATGCAAATGTAACAATGGTTGAGAAAGGAGTGAATGACTTGCAAAGAGTGGATTTCTTACGTCGCCATTTCTTGGCCCTTAAAGCAGCCCTTAAGTAAGTAATTAATTATCTTCTTAATTAAATTAATTATAATTAGAATCGTCAAAATAGGCTAGTCTGCCTAGCCCTCGGCCCTTCTAGGATTGGACTGGGTTGAACATTTTAAGACCCTACCAAATGAAGGCCCGGCCCGGCCTAGCCCTTCAAATCCATTGGCCCGCGAGACTTGGCAGGATGAGTCTGAAACGATCCTTTTTGACAGTTCTAATTATAGTTTATCTTTCGCTATCTTTTATGCTAATACTATTATTTGAAATATGTATATTCATATAGAGATTAATGCATTCATGTTTTAATGTTTAATTTTTATTTGTCATTAACAGGAAGGGTGTTGATGTAAAGGGATACTTTGCATGGTCGTTTTTGGATAATTTCGAATGGAGTTCAGGATATACTCAAAGATTTGGTCTTAATTATGTTGATTACAATCATAATTTAAACAGATATCCCAAACGTTCTGCTCTTTGGCTCAAGAAATTTCTTCTTAATTAAATACAAAATTAACAAGTGTAAGATTTAAATGACATCCAAAAATATTCATAATGAGAAAAATTTAAGACTTAGCAAATGTCAAATCATATCTACATCATGTGGACCAAGTTTCCTATTAATATTTCTGTTTGGACTTGCGATTTTATATCGCAATATGAAATTATGAGATGAAATCATCATTCATTGTGTAAACATGCATTTTCATGTAGATATGAAATTTCAAAAAGACATGATTTGAGAATTTCTAATACAAAAAATCTCATATATATATATATATATAAAATTATTATAATATTCCTAATTATAGGTTGTGACTTTTTCAATGAGTTGTGATTTTTCTAAAGAATTGTGACTTTTTCAATAAGTTATTGTGACTTTATCAAAGGGTTGTGACTTCTCGAAAACGTTAAGACTTTTCAGATTAGATTCAAAAAAACAGTTGTTTGTTGACTATAAATAGAGGGGATCCCTTTTATTTTTCAACCATAATTTTCTTAAATATTCGACGCTTCTACTTGCATTTTAAAAAATTTCGTGTAGTTTATTGTTGAGTGAGTTCGAAGTTAAGCGGACAATAAGATATCACTATTCTGATGAAGTTAGTCGTTTTATCCTAAGATAATATATTTCTTAACCTCGAGTACTTGATAAACTACTTCTGATGATATAATCATTATTTTTTCGCTTAGTATGTACTATTTCAACATATGAAGTTAACATGATGTAGTCTAAATTGATTTTTTTTATGTTTATAATTTCTCTTGTGATGTAGATATATGCTTCTGAATATCTTATTCCAAATTTATTAAACTTCTCAAGAGTTAGAGAATTAGCGATTTGTTTTTTTATGCTCCTGACAAAAGAATGACTTTATTCATAAATGCTTCTTATGTGATTTAGATTATCAAGAAGTTTGCATCAAAATAGTTATTACTATATAAACATTGTCCTTTAGTTTTACTGATTTACTATTTCTTAATATTTTAGTATTTTCTACTATGAAAAGTTCATATGAGTTATAATAACGCGATCTGAAGTTTGTATTAGTTTAATTTTTACTATTATTATTTAATACCTAATTTTTCTGAGATAATATTTCCATTAATGCGAGTCTATCTATCCTATATATTTGGTTAGGTATTTATATATGTGAGGAATGTATTATCAAGTTAAGAAGATCTTCTTAACTTCAAATATATTATTTTAAAATGTTCTGATTTTTTTCTTTAAAGAAAAAACTTAGAGCATATTTGAAAATGTGTGAATATATATGAATCATTTAAAATTTATCATCAAAAAATTAAATTTTATATTCATTAATATTGAAATATAAACATTTTTATTTAGTCCCAGTACTAAATTAAAATCTAATAACTATTAAAAGAAATACTAACATTAATTAAATGACCTATTTATTCATGTAAGTATAAAATTCATTAGTAATTCATCTAATTCACATTAATTCTTTAGCTATAATATTATGAATTTTCATAGTTATTATATTAATTATTTGTATCTTCCATCTTTTCTTAATAACTTTTGCCAATAATTTTTCATATTATCATATTGTCCCTATATATGTTGTTTACATCCCTACTCTGTCGAAATAGGGCGAAACGTCGCGGCAACTCGAAAATAATTTAATTGATTTAATTTTAACAATGTTTTAAAAATAAACAAGTTTTAAAAAGAGTCGCCACCTAATTTTTAGGAAAACTAGGAAACCATTAAATGATTTACGAAACCAAATTGATTCTAGGTAAGGGGTTCAAGTTATTCCGAAGGGAAGGGGTTAGGCACCCTTCGGAATCCACAAATGTGGTTCACGACTGAATTCATTTTTTTTCAAATTGAGGAAGAATATAAAATAATGTACAAGTATAATAAACATTCAATATGCACAATAAAATAAAATAATAATTATCGGCCTAAGGTTTGCCTAACGTCAATATTTACAATAATGAAATAAAAGGAGAAACACCTCCGGGTACCTGTAAAGACACTTAGTAAAAGAGTTAGTGCCAAATAAATATAAATAAAAATGAATAACTCAAATAATAACTAAAAAATAAAGATCCGTCTTATTAACATGGGAGGCCTTGGAAATCGACGGTAATTTCTTCATCGGCCATTTCAACAACTAAAATATGTAAACTTAAAATAAAATTCCGTCTTTTAAAATGGAAAGGCCTCCAAAACCGACGGAGAATTTTTTCATTGGCCCTTTTAACAAATATATTTAATATAACTTGAACATCAACAAAACATAACAAACTTATCCCAAGAGAATATGGAAAATAACAATCAAACTAAAACAACATAATTAGAAATGAAAACAACAATAACGTAATATATAAAAATAAAAATAACATTA
>NC_028637.1:91324555-91442602 GCF_001406875.1 Solanum pennellii
TTGAATTTTAGAAGTTATTGAATTGTCTTTTATTAATGAGTTTAAGTCTTCCGCATTGCTTTATGTTGATATTAAATTGAAATGTTAAGGTTTAGATTGGTTGGTTCGCTCACATAGGAGGGTAAATGTGGGTGCCAGTCGCGGCTCGGTTTTGGGTCGTGACAGAATCAATATGAAAATTTGCAGGAAAGTAAGTTTCCTGCAAAATTTCATACTAATTCCTAAGAAAATCTCCTGTAATTCACAATTTTTTTTATAGTGCATGTAGTGTTTATCTTCTTGTAAACTTATTTCAAAAACTTGTGTCAAAATCCAAGAAAAATTCAAATATTTATAGACTATAAGTGAACACTATAATTCATGCATGATATGTGAAAATGTAGCCTATAAATACGAAAGATTGCATTCATCTCTCATGAGTATTCTTGAATAAAATAACTTTATTCATACTTGCAGCACTTTCACATTTTTAATTCACCTATCTTTATTCAATAATGTATCATTATCCATTCACACATTGTATAGTGAACCCAACATGTAATTAATCGAATTTATTTCCTTACATTACAATAACCTTCATACGTACAACAAATTAAATAATATTTTTTTTGTGTGTGTGGAAATTAAGGTTTATGCATCCAATAACATATAGAGACTATCCAGTAAGTATGCGGGAACGTGTAAAAAATCGATTACCAAAATTTACTATTGAGGAAGCTGAGATGGTGAAAAATCCCTATGATTTTTTGGGGTTAAATTACTACACTTCATCCTATGCAGCCAATATTATTTACCCTGACACTGTCAATATTACCTACCTCGAAGATTATCAAGTATCTCAATCAGGTTAATTACTTTTTATTAGTTAATTATATTTTCAATAGTAACAACGTTCTTACCTTTGTAACTTTTTATTGTAGGCCTAAAAAATGGAATACCCATCGAACGGGTATACACTTATGATTTGTCAATCTATGTTATTTTTAAAGAGATACCCTAAACGTTCGGCTCGTTGGCTTAAAATGTTCCTTTCTAGTAGAGACATTGTTTCTAAATCTGATTGTTAACACGATTGATTAGAGGCTATAAAATGTATTCTTCATTTTAATACATAACTATATTTTTTGCATAATCTCACACATTATGTAAGTCATGAAGCTTAGTCTTAAGATAAGGTGCTCGTCTTATACAACAATTCTCTACAACTTGATTTGATAAATGTTCGTAAATATTCTTTGGGTGAAAATCATTATCACCCCCTCAACGATGAATTATAACGATGAATGCTACTATAAGGCACTTGAATCAAATCTCTTAGCAAATTATATATTGTTGTGTGTGTTCAAGGGTTTGATTTTACCATTTCATAGGAAAATATATAAGTTTAGGGTTCAGAGTTCAGGATCGACGTTTTAAAAAGGTGTATGAATAGAACTTACATCCTAACAAGGAGTTGAAGCCTGATGGAATTAGTACTAATTAACATCCAACTCTATTTATGTTCAAGAAAGTATAGAGAATCATAGATTTAGGGAAGGAACTGTAAAATTTTTTCTTAAGAGTAAATATGAAGAGTAACTTTAATTAACCTTCTATGTGAGGAAACTAGACAAAGCATATCCAGTAAGCCATATAAATTACAGGCTTTTTGACAAAGCAAGAAAGTTTGAAGTAAAATTATACTTCAATAACATGGATTTTGACACACCTATAGAACATTATTAATAGTAGACATTGAACATGACAATATACCCTTATAACTTGTTGTGGTGGTGGTGATTTGAATCTTGAACATTGATGTCGAATGATGTATCATCAAGTAAAGCCATTATCTCATCATCATTCAAGCTCAACAACACAGAAAATGAAGGACTCCGTGGAATGGCAAATGAGCCATTAACATTGTTAATCTATTGGCACTGATGCACTCATGGAGGGGACATTCATCAAAGGGTCTATTTGTGGTGCCATTTGAAGAAACACTAAATTAGACATTGGAGGAGTAATTGCACGAATAATTACCAAACTAATGTGTTTACACATATGGAGAAATTAAGAGAATTTTGTTTCATTTTAAGAATAATATTCACTTTTATTAAAATTCAAATCATGTTCAAATTAAAAAATTCCTAAATTAGTTTCGAGCAAAAGCGATGCATAAAATAGTTGCACAAGACAGTTATCAAACTAATATGATTGTTTACATACATTGAGGAAAGAAAAAAGAGAATTTTGTTTCATTTTAAGAATGCTATTCAATTATATTTAAAATCAAATTTTGCTCAACTATTGTTTTTGTTACATTAAAAGAATTTCTAAATTAGTTTCAAGCAAATGCTAGCAATGCATTAAAATATTGCACAAGACACTTATCAAACTAATTCATTTAAACATATTGAGAAAATAAAAAGAGAATTTTGTTTTATTTTAAGAATACCATTCAATCATATTTAAAATCAGATCATGCTCAATTTTTGTTTTTGTTATATAAAAAAAAATTCTAAAAATTCAAGCAAAAGTAAGACATAAAATAATTGCACAAGATACTTACTTACCTAACTAATGTGTTTATACATATTGAGGAAAGAAAGGAGAATTTTGTTTCATTTTAAGAATAGAATTCAATTATTTGAAAAATCAAAATTTGATTTCGTTACATTAAAAAAATTTCTGGATTAGTTTCGAGAAAAAGCAATACATAAGAAAAATTCACAAAATACCTACCAATATAATGTGTTTACACATAATGAGGAAAGAAAAAATAATTTTGTTTCATTTTAAGAGTAGTATTCAATTAAATTAAAAATCAAATCATGCTCAAGTATGTTAACTAAGTTAAATTTTAATTATCTTAGGCTCTATATTTAAATTTATCCTATCTTTTCTAGCTAATTTTAATCTGTATAAAGCCAAAGCGAAAGATGAAAACATAAATGTATTGAATTTATGTCGTATATTATGATTTTGTCATGAAGTTTAACAGTTAAAAGGTCAAAATTTAAACTTAATTAGTAAATTCTTCTTTGTCCAAATCATTTTTTTTTTTAGTTTCAACCAATAAAGTTTCCCTATCAAGAAATGAAAAAGTCTTGACTTTTGGAAATGGAGATTTAATGGATAAAAGGACAATTTAATTTAAACCTACTCGAAGCTTTCGTCATTATTTATTTTATTAACCCTATAAGTAAATATGTCATACTAATTATATTTTTATGCGAGTTAAAAAATTTAACATACAATAGATCACAACCTTAGTTTAGTTGAACTTCGATTAATCTTCTATCAAAAACCTATTTATAAATTATGTCATATATATATTGTTCATCCTGTATTCTTTAGATACTTAAAATAAAAACATTGAAAAACTTGATAAGAAACAACAAAGTTTAAAAAACATTTTCAAAATTAGAAAATCAAAACCAATAGATAAAAAATAAGTAATTTTCCTAGATAGTCACTCATGTTTGAAAAATTACCTAGAAATATCACTTAGGTATTGTTTTAGGATTACAATATCACCCAACTTTGCCTATTTTCCTCAAAATATACTTGACTCAAAACATACATTATCTCTCTCCTACTAGGATGACATGTCACATTTTTAATTTATTAATCATATTTTTTATTTTTTAAATCACAACTTGTTTAATGTATCTATGAGAGAACATTAATTCATTTTATATGAAAATCTAGTTACTTCAATTTTATAGCGAAAATCTTTATCATATGTTTCATTTATGAGTATTTGCAGTTATATCCATACGAAAATTTAGTATTCCTGTCGAGAAAAAAATTAAACTACTTCCTTGAAGCTCATGAAGAAGACAATAGATTTAGTTGGATATTTAGAGATAAACTGGATATTAGAAACATTGATTTTTTTTACACAAACTATAAAAATTTGTTGCTTGTTCAAGTTAAAAAATCAAAGGTTTCTTCTTCATTGTACACAAACTATAAACAATTGTTCAAAGCTTAGCCAGATTCAAACAATAAAATATCCAATTAAAAAATCCCTAAATTTTAAGAAAATTACTCCAATATCATGGTACTCAAATTATTTCACAATTTACACTTAAAAAATAAAAAAATTAGGAGAAAACTTGATTTTCACCTCGTGGTGATTTCCTTGGTCGACATCAAAGATATATAGCACCTTAGGAGACAGTTTCTTACGCAAATTCGTTAGTTTATTCCTTGAAGAACCGGAGGAGCTCATATTACAGTTTATTATGTAATTTTTTTACTGGGCATAATATATGAGTTGTCTAATTTTTTTGAAAAATTATTAATAATAAATTTTAAAAAAAGGAGTAATGTAATATGACATTTCATTAGGAAAGAGATAATGTTTTTTGTGTCAAATATATTTTGAGGAGAATAGGTAAAGTTTGGTGATATTGTAGTCCTAAAACAAACATAAGTGATATTCCTAGGTAATTTTCTAAACATGAGTGACTATCTAGGGAAATTACTCAAAAATAATCTCAGAAACAGATTATAAATAATATAAAAAATATTTTTCTTAAAGAAAAAAATTGATCCCACTGAATGCACCGTATTACCTGGAGGAAATTATTCTTCTCAAGTACATGAGTTTAATGTAATATATCCTCCCAGGTTAGAACGATCTTACTAATCGGTGTATCGAAACCTAAAATTCACGGTGTTAGGAAATCATTCAACGACAGTAAAGTACACTTAGAATAATAGATTTAGTAGTACATAGTAGAAGAAATTTAGAAAAATGGTTCACTTAAAATGAGAAGAAATCCCTCAATCTATAGAAAATAAAGGGTAGTATGAAAAAAGGTTCTTATTGTTTCTTACCGGAAAGGTCACAGCCCTTTGAAAAAGTCACAAACTTTCGAAAAGGTCACAACCTTTCATTGAAGTCACAACTTTTCATAAAAGTCACAATTCTTCATTTTTCATTCATACTTTTTATAACCAAACAATCCCCCGCATGAATGGACAATGACTCCAAGACAAAGAAACTGACACGTGTGTACTTTACAAGCAAGAATTAATTTCATTTGGATGAGTATGTTTTCCTTTGAACTTTTTGTAGTGAACATATATCGGATATACTCGGCCAATTGGTAAATTTGATATCTTTTAACCATCAATTTGTTATGTATACCTAGACAATCATATGTCATACAATCAACCCCTTACCGTTTATGGTTCTTACGGTTGTGTTCGTTTCAGCCATAAACACCTCCTGGTTTATGAGTGTATATAGAGATGACTTTTGAAAATCATCCTCTTTGAAGCGACTTACTCTTCACACATGTGATTTCTAACAGTGTTATTGCGAAGATACACTATCTGGTCAAGTTTTCCTAACTTAGAAAATCATTTAAAATTATAAGTATTATTAACTCATAACCATATACTCGATCAATCAACGATAGATTTGATATCTTTGAACCATCAATTTTTTATGCATACCTCGACAATCATATGTCACACAATCAACCCCTCATCATTTATGATTCTTACGGTTGTGTTTGTTTAAGCCATAAACACCTTAGTTTCATGAGTGTATAAAGAGATGGACTTTTGAAAATTATTCTATTTGAACCGACTTACATTTCACACTCACATAGGTGATTTCTAACCGTATTACTGCAAAGATACACCATTTGGTCAAGTCTCCCAAACTTAGAAAATCATTTAAAATTTTAAGCATTGTTAACTCATTAACAAGCCTTCATGTTGTATCATTGTTCCTGAGCATTGTTCTTCATCATGAGAACTACTTGAGTTGGTTGACAATGCCGAACCGTCAGTCACAACTTTGTTTTTCTCCTTGAACCTAGCTCTTAGGATCTCCAGTTTTCTAGGTAAAGTTACCACAATGATGACTTATCCTAAGCCGTAAACCCATTTCCTTAGATGACCTTTCAACTTTCTCTCTAGTTAGACTTTTTTTAAAGTGGATTTGACACATTATCCTTTGAGTTTACATAGTCAATTGTGATAATTCCTATCACGATCCAAACCATCTTGATTGACACCCACACTAACTCTCCAATAGGAGCACCACTACAACAACGCAAACTAGAAACTTAACAAAAAATCAAGACATTAAAAATACGAAAGCAAATTTAAATACTAAGGAAGAAATAAAAAGTTCTCATAAACTCCAAACAAAAGTCTAACAACCAAAACAAATGCGAAATAACACCTAGAACTTAAATTCAATGTACCAAAACACCTAAAGTTCAACAACTTATCATTCTTAGAAATTTATATGAAACAAAAGTTGCGACATTCCTAGATCCTTATAAGTTGTTGTGGTGGGGATTTGAATCTTGAACATGAGTGTCGAAAGATGTATCGTCAATTAAAGTTTGTATTTCATCATCAGTGAAGCTCAGCAACTCAGAAAATGAAGGACTCTTTGGAATGCCAAATGAGTCATTAACATTATTCTCCACTGGCCCTGATGCACTCATTGAGAGGATATTCATCGAATGGTCTAGTTGTGGTGCTACTGGAGGAACAAGCATTGGTGAAGACATTGTATAGGCAATTTCAGGATATCTTTGTGAAGATGATGAAGAAGGAACCAACGAAAGATCAGATGGAAGAGGAGTCTTCAAAGGAAACATGAATTCAGGCACTTGAGCAGAAGCGCTTGAAGGACCCATCAATGGAGCAGTCAGAGGAACCATTGATGTTGGAATTACATCAGGAACCAAATTAAAGGGAGCCCTTGGTCTCTCGAAGTTGGTCCTTCCAAGCACAGTAGATGGAACCAAAAGTGGAATCTCAGATAGTACTGGATCATCAACATGGGCCAAAAGTGGAGCCCATGATATGTCGAAGTTGGTCCCACCAGAATCCATGGGTCCAACAAAAGGTTGGGGAGCGTTCGATGTTGAACCTTCTTCATGAGTTTTTGCTTCGATCGAGTCATCTATCAGTTTGAGGTGCTTATTGATCACATAACATAGATCGTTGAGATATCCTGGGTGCTTACTATTGGGCATCTCTTCACCATTCAACAATCCATACATATGGTTTGTATACTCCATTTTCTTGTTTTCCTGCCTCACCTTCTCAATTTCCTTCTCAATTTTCTTGATCCTTTTCATGATTACATTTTCTTGTGTTTTCATGTTCTTTGATTTATCCTCCTCCGGAAGATTGCTAAACTTTGTAAAGAGGTCGGTGGAAGCTTCATGATTTGGAAATATCTCCGGTTCGTTTTGGTAAGGGCTATTGACTAAGGTAGCCATTTCAACATCGCAAAGGATGTTGAGTTCACGAGCCTTGGTTAAGAAACCTTTTATTCGTTTTCTATATGAGACTTTCCTCTCAGTGTTATTTTCAATGAAAGCTAACTTCACTTTCTTTCTACCCATGGTGAAAATGAGGAAAAGGAGGAGAGATGTGTTTATTAGAATATATGGGATGAAATGAATTTATTTTTCTTACTGTTGTGTATTTCTCTGCTAAGAATTACCTTCTATTTATAGGGTGGAAAATAAGTTTTTGAATTAGAGGATACTTAGTTGTCAAGGGTACTATTTTGGTATAAAAATAAATGAGCGTAGATGAACAAATCTTTTTGAGTCAAATTTTTCTTATTAGGAAAAAATATTAATTAATTTAGATCTAGGTAAGTATGACTCTAGTCTTAAGAATAACTTTTTTTTGAGTCAGACTTTTCTTATAAGGGAAATAATTTAATTAATTTAGATCTAGATAAGTATAACTCTAGTCTTATGTTAAACAAATCTTTTTGAGTCAAACTATTTTTTATTAGGAAAATAATTTAATTAATTTAGATCTAGATATGTATTATCCATCTGAGAGGACCATAGAGTATTAACAATGTTTTTTTCGTAAAGGAAGTCTAAAAAATTGTATATTTTATTCATAAATAAATGTTAAAAATATATTGAAACAAATGAAAAATTGAAATATTGGCCAAAAAATTGAAATATTAATTTTAAAAATATTTAAATAATAAAATACAAATTAATTTAATGATTAGTAAAATTGAAATATTTATTGACTATTTAATGAAGATATGTGTATGATTATTATTGTTACGGCGCTTATAAAAGCACATTATATTTTTTCCAATTTTGGAAGAAACCATATTTAGAAGAAATTTTATATTGATTTCAATTTTATTAAAAATCAAATTAAGCTCAAATTTTTGTTTTTTTAACATTAAAAATATTTCTAAATTTGTTTCAAAGGCAAATTTGTGCATAAAAAAAAGGGCAACTTTCACATATTGCAAACAAAAAATTCATATTTGTATGCTATAGCAAACTTTGCATAATTGCGCTCCATAGCAAACATAAAAACTGTATAATTCGCTATACATATACAAGGGTATAATTCGCTGGCCTATTTCGCTGCAATTGTATAATTCGTTGGCCTTTTCCTCTGCAATATTTGAAGTAAAATGTTTGTAAATTGTATAATTAAGTGTATAACACGAAGATATACATTTTTGCATGTGTATATACAATTTTCTCTCGCTTTATACAAAGCACAAACAGAATTATACACTTCTGTGTATAAAGCGAGAGAGGCGAGCGAGAATGGAGTGTGGCGAGCGAGATTTTTGGGAGAGAGACGCTGGCAAATTTTAGCTAATGTTTGCTATGGAGCACAATTAAATCAAACCCTAGCTATTCCATTTAATTTAGGTTATTAGTTTGCTATTATATACAATTTTCCCTAAAAAAAATTCACTAGACAACTACTAAACTATTGTGTTTATTTTATTTTACAATAGTATCCAATTATATTTAAAACTAAATCATGCTCAGATATTGTAATTTGTTACATTAAAAAAATAAATTAGTTTCAATGAAAATTAATACATAAAATAATCGCACATGACACTTACCAAACTAACGTGCAACATCCTTTTAGAATTATAATTTAATAGGATTCATGAATTTTTTATATATTTGTGATTCTATTTTAGAGAAATGAAAACTAAGCTTATTTAATTTAATTTAATTTAATTTATTCGTAATTGTCTTTTAAAAAAATTATGATTAACCTAGTTAAATTGAACTAATATGAATTGAAAAAAATTGACGATACTATTTATTTATTTTTTGAATATGCAATATAATGTTAGTAACTCTATTTTTATACACTTAGAGAATCTTGACGATTTTTATAGTTATATGTGACTGAATGGATACTAATATAAAAAATTTGAAAGTGGAAAATAAAGTTAAACATTAAAAAATAAAAGTTAAAAAGTACAAGAAATTTTTAAAATGTTTGATGGAGCATGATAAAAGTAGAAATAAATGCTTAATACGGTATGATAAAGTAAGTTAAATTTAGCATGATAAGGTAAATATCTTTCTTCCCCATTTCGCTCCTTTCTTCATTATATAATTTTCACTTGTTTTAAGAATTAACTTATGTAATATAGTCTATCCATTAAAATTCTTATCAATGTATCTTTGTCGATATCTTTAATAAGTTTAGTCTTTACTCAATGAACCAATGTAGAAAGAGCAATGCCGAAGAGCTACTATACACTCACCGCGTACTTACATTACCACCTGAATTTCTTCTTTATACCTTGAACTCGGTCCCTTTGAGAAAAAATCCTGAATCCAACACCTTTTCGTGGAATGGAAAGTTCCATCGTGTCTCTCTTAGAATATCTGAAGGCCGAAAATAATGAATCTTGTATTGCCAAGAAAAACTTATCAGTTTTAGTATCTCATTGTGTATATTAATAGCGATAATCACTCCCCTAAGAAATTATGTGCAAGCAAAATTTCCAATCATTTTAGTTTTACTGATGCATATTACTTCGGAATAAATAAATTTCTCTTTTAAACATATAGAGTGCAATTATCGCATATATATTTTTTGTAAAATAAATTTAGCGAGCTGAAAAGGTCACAATTTAAGCTTAGTTGAATGTTTAATCTTTTCATATTCTCGCTATAATTATGAGAAGAATATGTCATATTATAATATTTGTGAATGGAGATGTAAAGATTAAAACGTACAATCTAAATTTAGTTAAATCTTTTATCATTTGCTAACCTTATAAGTAAATATATCATATTATTTTTGCGAGTTAAAAAAACAATTAAAATCTAGTTAAATATCTCATCCCTAACTATATAAGAAAAGTCAATTGTTTACACCACTGAACTCATTTTGCAAAGGGGAAAAAAATTAATGTCTCTCCCTAACCCTATTTTTTTCTCTTCCAGAAATTAGAGCAAATACACTTTATTTAAGGAGTAAAAAATAATAATCTTGATCCAGAAATATTATATGTGGATATAATCTCTTCTTTTATTTTCATACATATTTTTCAGAAAAAAAAAAAAGTTATATGGAAGAACAACCTTCGAAATAATTGAATAGTTTTTTTGTAAGCATTTGAATTTTATATATCAAAGAAACAAGTAGCACTTACGATGGTTAAGTCACAAAGAAAAAATCTTCATTGAGCGAAGAAATTTCAACGTGTCTTGGATTAAATATTTCATCAATTCACATAAATTTACAATCTTCTCCTCTATACGTTCATCCATCACCATTTTGTTTTTATTTTGGCAATAATACAGTTCGATTCAAAGAAATTCTCATCAATTAAACAACAAATTCATACATTAAAAACTGAGAACCCATTAAAAACTTATCAATAATCTAATAATAAAACACATAAAATTGAGATTAAAATCAAAACATAACTGCTAACTTAAATAAAGGCAAGTAATATATTTAGTGTTCATTATAATGTTCTCGTACTTAGAGGCAGAGCTAGGTGGAGGTTCATGTGTTCGGAAGAATCCACTAGCTTTTTCGTTGACTTTATATTTGTATTAGAAAATTAAATAAATATATGTAGAGAAAATGACTAAAAGCCTCCCCAATGTATAGCCGGATTTCCAACTACACACTCATACTTCACGGGAGTCATAATATCCCCTCTGATGTTTTTAAAATGGAATTATTTGCTCCCTAAATACTCATGTGGCAAAAGAGATGTTGTTCACTCTCTTTGGGGAAGTGAGAGATAAAAAGATAATTAAAATATTATCTTTAGAAATATTTAATTTAATTCATATTAATATTCTAATTTTTTAAAACAAGAAATTATATTTCCTTTTATTCTTTTTATCTTCTTTTATCTTTTCCCTTTAATAGATCCATAGATATAATTTTTTAAAACAAGATATCGTCATATCTCCACTTTTCAAATCTTTGAATATTTATTAGTAGCCCAAAATCAAAATAAAAATGAAAGTTGGAAGAATTGAATTTTAGGCTAGTCATTAATGAAGTAATTCACTAATTACTCCCTCCATCCCTATTTATTTGTCCATACTTTCTCTTTTAACTGACCCTAACTAATTGTCCATCTTGACAAATCAAGAAAGGACAAAAAAAATTTCTATTATACCCTCTTTAAACTTTTTGAGAATTTATAAGTGTTAATACATGCTTTTTGAATCCATAATTAATACGGGTAAAATTACAACTTCACTATGTTAATTATTGTTATCTTAATATGTGGTGTCATTTCTAAAGTGGATAACTAAATAGAGACGAAGGGAGTAATAGATTCAATTAATGGAGAAGAATTCATTAAAGGTTTGGTAACATACCCTTTGATGAAGAATACCCACTTATTGAAATATTATAATAGCGGAGAAAGAAGCAATTTCCAGTGATAGATTTTTTCATTCCTCTCTAGCTTTAAAGAACGAGATTTCCTTGTGTTTAGAATTTCGATGAAGGTCGAGAGCGGTAGTCATCAAATATGCAGAAGCTTTCAAGGAAAAAGAAATGGAGTAATGGAAAAGAAAGAGAAAGGGAGATGACAAAACTAGCACCATTGATGAACTTCATTCCTTTGTTAATGAAGATGAACTCAACTAGAGAGTAACTGAATTGAGAGAGAAAATTGTGTTTTGTATTGAGAGTGAATTGAAGGAGAAATGTTACAATATGAACCTATATATATATATATACTGCTACTAACAGAATATAAATTGGAAAACTAACTCACCAACAAATTTACTTCTAACAACTTATGCTAACTAACTTTACTGTACACAACTAACTAATGGAATCTTCACTGTACATAACTAACTAATTGACTTCACACTTCATATTATCATCACCCCCCTCAATTTGGAGGTGATGTAATTACAGATAACTTGTGTAATAAAGAAGTATGTTTAACCCCACTCAAGCCCTTGGTGAAACTATCTGCCAATTGTGAATCAGTGGATATATGATAGAGTGTGATTAAGCATTGCTGAGTCTTAGTTCTAACAAAATGACAATCGATTTCGATATACTTTGTCCTCTCATGAAAAATTGGATTTTTGGCCATAAACAACTTTCGTTTCATGAGTGTATAAAGAGACGGACTTTTGAAAATCATCCTATTTGAAGCGACTTACACTTCACGCTCACATAGGTGATTTCTTACCGTGTTATTGCGAAGATACACCTTTTGGTCAAGTCTGCCAAACTTAGAAAATCATTTAAAATGTTAAGCATTATTAAATCATTAACAAGCTTTCATGTTGTATCCTTGTTCCTGAGCATTGTTCTTCATTATGAGAACTAATTGAGTTGGTTGACAATGTCGAACCGACAGTCACAACTTTTTTTTCTCCTTGAATCTAGCTCTTAGGATATCCAATTTTCTAGGTAAAGTTACCGCCATGATGACTTGTCCAAAGCCGTTAACCCGTTCCCTTAGATGAACTTTCAACTTTCTCTCTAGTTAGACTTTTTTGTAAGTGGATTTGACACATTATCCTTTGAGTTTACATAGTCAATTGTGATGATTCCTATCACGACCCAAACGGATCTTGATTGACGCCCACACTAACCCTCCAGTAAGAGCACCACTACTACAACCCAAACTAGCAACTTAACAAAAAACTAAGACATTTAAAGATACGAAAGCAAATTTAAATACTAAGGAAGAAATAAAGAGTTCTCATAAACTCCAAACAAAAGTCTAACAACCAAAACAAATGCGGAATAACACCTAGAACTTAAAATTAAATGTACCAAAACACCTAAAGTTCAACAAGTCTAGGAAAATGAGTACAACCCAATTAAACATAAGAAATCCTAAGTACTAGTCTAAGCCCGAAATGTGGACATATATGAAAATAAAACTCATGACAGCTCGAAAGAATTGGCTCATTTTTTAATTCGATTGATCACTAATCTTCTAAGCAAGGTTCATCAATAGTTGCTTGAATATGCCTTTTACTTAACAAAGAAAGAACAAGTGTAGTATCAATACACAACCATAATGTACTGGTAGGATCACGAGGCTACCCACTAAGAGCAACATACATAAGTCATTACAATATAATAATAACATGCATATACCGAACATATACAATATCAACATCACTTATGAACGACGTACATTTTATAATTCTCAAGATATAATATTATGGCAAGTTATTGCTCCTCTCATGGAAGGTAAACCCCAACTATTAGTGTATCGGTACGTGGTGCACGTTCCAAGTTAGCATGTCGTATCATGATAAATGTTATATTGTTTATGTCGGTCTGTGACAATCGATTCCAGTTAGTGTGTCGAAATGCAACACCCGACCCATTCAACAAGCCACAATCACAATCGCAAAGTACATTCTCCTAATCATACAATCAAATCATAATTCATGACATTCAATTATCCATCTATCCTCATTTACGATTAGTGTGACCATCAAATGCAATATCCGCACAAATACATATATCATAATAAAGTAATAACAAACATATATCACACAACATGAAATCAGACCATCAACTACTTCAAACAAAGCTTGAATCTCCTAAAAACTTGATTCTTACCTTTTCGGATCATTTCCGCTTGTTCTTGGTCTACAAAACAACCAATATAACACGAGAATCAATAAACGATGTCTAATCACCCAGATTACAATCAACTCTATCAACCCTGATCAAACCCGCGATTAATATACCCAAATTAGAGATTTTTTTACCATAATTTCCACATCAAAACTCTTCATCATTTATAATTACCCACTAGTTTACATTTTATGGATCAAAAGTCGAATTCAGGGAGTTAAAACCTTACATTTAGCCTTAAGAATAGTGGAAAGCTATCAAGAAAACACCTGGGGTCATATCCTAGCTCTCAAAGTGAAAAGTGCAGAATAAAATATTTTTTCGATTTATTTTTTACTTAAGTTGTATTTATTCCGCCACAGCGGTCCTCACCCCGCTACAGTGGCCCTGCCCTAGCAGGAAAATCTCGTATTAGTGGCTTGCGCTGAACCACTGAGCAACTTTAATAATTTTAAACCCCCATTTGACAACACACCTTCAACCCATGACACTAAAAAATGCTCGTTCATGCTAAGATTAGTTTTGAGAGTTTTACTCTCCTAATTCAATCTCCTAAATTCGTAAGGATTTCTTAACGTCTTAGCTATCTAGATATGTGATCAAATTCATAATTAGATCACCAATTGGTAATAGGTTTCTTTATAGAGTAGTATCCTGACGGTATAATATATATGTCTTATATGATATGACAAGACAATCTGTTATACATTATTATCCATCCCCTACCTATTGCATCTTTACTATCATAGTGTATGCATACTGATGCCAAAAGTTTGGCCAAAAAAGAATATATATCAAGAAATTTTGGAGTCTTTCAACTTATTCACCGACATTATCTAGAGAACCTAGCTTAGAGATTATTGTAGAGCTAGTGATACATTTATTTTTGGAAGATTTTCAAAAGAATGTTCATCCACCAAGAATAAATACATATCCACTCGTGAATTTTACTTTACTTGATCTCGGTGATCCAATTTGCATTACTATATCCTTTCAATGATGGTTGATATTGTTGTAATGCAAGACATAGTTTTTAGTATTTTTTAAATACCCCAAAACTTTTTTCATGCTCATCCAATGAGTTCAATTGGAATAATTTGTGAACCGACTCAGTTTATTAATAGCATATGTTATATTTGATCACGTACATTTCATGATATATATAATACTTCTCAATATGATTGCTCAAGATTGAATCAATCTTATTATTGATACCATCGTTCCAAAAGGATGAGTCCAAATAAGACATGAAATGTTACAAAAATCAGCTCTGAAGATAGTAGATGTCATTTGACATTTACTACACGTCTGAATATCTTTATTAAGTACATTCTCGTTTCTCGTTTTGTTCTTTACAAGGTCCTTTGGACTTTTCATTAGACTACTCAAGCCTAATTTTACATTCCACAATTCTTAGGTCTTATTTTAATCATTTTAGGAATATAAACTTGGACTTTGGCTAGACACCCCCGCACTTTGAAATATTTCAAGTTGGATTTCCTTCCTTTCCATTTCTCATATTGAATAGATTGTGTCATGAATAAACAAAATTGCTTTCTTTTTTAAAAGACAAAATTTTTTGTTGTTTCCTTTTGCAATAAGGATTAGTTCATCCACACAAGTTTTGTGGCAAACCTAAACTTATAAGTGATGCAATCATTATTTCCTTCAAAGTTCATTTTTTTTATTCTGCAATTCCATTAGATTTACGTGAATAAGACAGTAGTTTGATGGATAAATCTGTTTTCCAAATATATGTATGCAAAATTAGATTTATAACCTCATCCCTATCAGTTCTTATCTTTTTCGCAACTGATTTCAACTTCAATTTTATATTGCCTAGTTGTTTCTGTTGCTTCACCCTTACCTTTAAGCAAGACATAACCGTATGAAATGCAATTGTCAATAAAAGTTATGAGATGTTTTTTCCCACCACGAGATGGTGTTTACTTCATATCACATATGTCAGTGTAAATCAACTCTAAGGAATTAGAATTCCTTTTGACACATTTATAAGAATGCTCAACATACTTATATTCCACACAAACTTGACATTTTTATCTATTGCACTCAAAGTAAAATAAAATTTCTAAGTTTATCAGTTTTCCCTAATTGACATATTCCAAGTGCTCATGTCACAAACAGTTTGACTCAAGCAAGTAAGAACAAATAAAAGCATTGAGTTTGAAAAGCTTTCCGTGAGGTAGTTTTTCCTCACAAATATTTGTTCCTATTTCTTACAATTTCGTATAATATAAACATTGTTTAGAGTAATCACATTGTCAAACGTCCTTTTTGGAAGGACCTTTCCATAACTTTTAATTGATTGTTGTAGAACTATCCATGAACAAAGTTGCATTGGGTCCAATAAAGACAATATAGTCCAAATGCTTCTTTTACAACACATGACAAATGGTTATTCATCAATATTCATGTCTATACAAATATTTATATTTAATAGACATGTCTTTTCATGAAAAATCACAACATTTTGAAGACACTTTTTCATGAAAGATTCAATCATTTTTAACAAGTATAAATATAATTTGGTTGTTCCATACTTGTCATACAATATACTAGTAAAATAGAAACTCAACGATCACAGTATCAAATATACTCCAAGAATTTTTTGGATCTAATTAACATTATACAAAAATATCATCAAATTTCATATCTTGTACTCCAAGTTTAAGTTCGACACTTAATCTAATTTTACTATGTCATAAGCAAAAAATCAAAATAACTTTTCCACATATTTTTCCAGACTATCAATGGCAGCATGAAACCTCGTTTGAAAATATTATTCTACGAAAGAATTATATTGCTTCAGTTTTTTTGACAATCTTTACATTGTGTGAAAATTCATTTCATAGAGGAACTTATTATAGACACGAAAAAACACACACGTTAAGCCATTGGTCTTTCTTCTATCACAATTAGACACACCACTTAGTATTTAGAATACTAATAATAAAGAAAAAACATTTATATAGATTTTTCTATTTAACAGTGAAATTTATAGAAAACAAAAGGTACGATAGTGACTTATTAGATGAAGTTTTCATATTCTTCAAACCAATTGCATGGTCTTATTTATCAAGAGCAGAAAGCTACAAAAAAATTTACTCTACAAAAACCAGATACAATCAATTCACAATGAATAAAGGACTATAAAAAAAATTACCGCAAACAGAATAAAATATATTCTTATATTATCACATAGAAATGTTTTCCTTTTCAAATAGTCTTCCAATTATAACATTTTGACATACTATTATATAAAAAAAAACGTGCATCTCTCATTCTGCAAACTACAAAAATGTGGATCTCTTATTCTACAAACTAAAGATTTTTAAAGACATCACAATTTTCCGAGCAAAATTCATTCCAAAACATATGGTTTGCAGGTCTTTTTCCAAAGATACACGTGATAAATATCAAAAGAATTAACTTTTACAAACTATTTTCCTCCTTATATAATTTATAGAAGGTTACCTGGTGTTGTCTTTAACCAAAATACCACCAATTTTTCTAGTATATTCTCAATTCGATCTTGCTAAACAAGGCACCGACTTCTGACAAAGTAGTATATTAGTCTTCTACTTCAATGATCTGTTTGCTTCAGTTAGTAGAATATAAAAAATACCAATAATATCTTAATTTTCTTAAGATTGTTGTTCGTCCTGTATTCCTAAGATACTTAGAACAAAAATTTTAAAGAACTGATAAGAAAAATAAAGTTTAAATACATTGCCAAAACTACGAAATGAAAACCAGTAGAGAAAATAAACTTAGAAACAAATTAAAACAATATTCAAAATATTTTCCTTAAAGAAGAAAATTCAGTCCCCTGAATGAACGTTGTCCCCTCAAGAAAATTATTCCCCTCAAGTACCCGAGGTTAAAATAATATATTCTTGCAGTATAGCACATTTTGTGTTCCACGCGACTCAGATAAGAATTCTATATCTTACCCACCCAATGTTGTTCTGATTGAATTTCATAAATCTCGCTCGCTATCAAAGCACATTTTGTGAAGTAGTTTCCTTCCATTGTCACTTCGATAAAGTAAACAGAAAACCATGATCAGAGTCGTGGTATGAAGATGATGATTTGAAGACTCATTCATCACAGAAGAGTGTCTTATTTGTCGATACCGAGATTGAATGAATCACTCCACCTAGCAACAAGAAAAGTGGAGTTTGGCACAAGTTAAAGGAAAAAACAAGGAGGAATTCAACTTTGGAAAGGAAAAGGGCAGTTCCAAACGAAGGACCGTGGGACAATCTTCTCGGTGTCCAGGTGTCAACTCCCAATGGCTTGTGTCTATAGAACACAATTTAAACAAAGTTATATATTTTTTATTATTTGATGAACGATAATAAGTAAGTTTATGTCATAGAATAATATCTTTTGCAAGTTAGTAAGCTTAACATACAAAAATCACAATTAAAAAATCTGTTGAATCTTTTATCCTTTATTATATATAAAGAAATGAATTATCACTCCTTAATGCTATTTCCTTATTTCCACGGGGATAACTTTTTGTTTTGTTTTCATGTTTTTTTTTCCACATATTTTATATTTTTCAAGAAAAAATAAGGGAGAACTAACTTTTTTTATAGCATTTCAATATAATGAACAAAGAAGCAACACTTATCATAAAGAAATCTTAAGCAAAGAAATTTCAACCTCCCTAGCAATATTTGAATTAAATTTCATCATCATTTTGTTTTTATTTTTTATCATAATTATAAATTTGGAAACCATACAACTAGATTCAAATAAGTTCTGATCAATTAAATATTAGAGTCATAGTCATAGTAGAGAAGCAATTCAGAACTTATCTAATGTCTTAATAGTAAAACACATAAAATTAAGACAAGTATTATATATTTTGGTTTATTATAATGTTCTCATACTTTTAAGTGACACTACACAAAAAAAAGTACTACTATCATTCTTAGAAATTTATATGAAACAAAAGTTGCAACATTCCTAGATCCAATTGTTGTGGTGGGGATTTGAATCTTGAACATGAGTGTTGAAAGATGTATCGTCAATTAAAGTTTGTATTTCATCATCAGTGAAGCTCAGCAACTCAGAAAATGAAGGACTCTTTGGAATGCCAAATGAGTCATTAACATTATTCTCCACTGGCCCTGATGCACTCATTGAGAGGATATTCATCGAATGGTCTAGTTGTGGTGCTACTGGAGGAACAAGCATTGGTGAAGACATTGTATAGGCAATTTCAGGATATCTTTGTGAAGATGATGAAGAAGGAACCAACGAAAGATCAGATGGAAGAGGAGTCTTCAAAGGAAACATGAATTCAGGCACTTGAGCAGAAGCGCTTGAAGGACCCATCAATGGAGCAGTCAGAGGAACCATTGATGTTGGAATTACATCAGGAACCAAATTAAAGGGAGCCCTTGGTCTCTCGAAGTTGGTCCTTCCAAGCACAGTAGATGGAACCAAAAGTGGAATCTCAGATAGTACTGGATCATCAACATGGGCCAAAAGTGGAGCCCATGATATGTCGAAGTTGGTCCCACCAGAATCCATGGGTCCAACAAAAGGTTGGGGAGCGTTCGATGTTGAACCTTCTTCATGAGTTTTTGCTTCGATCGAGTCATCTATCAGTTTGAGGTGCTTATTGATCACATAACATAGATCGTTGAGATATCCTGGGTGCTTACTATTGGGCATCTCTTCACCATTCAACAATCCATACATATGGTTTGTATACTCCATTTTCTTGTTTTCCTGCCTCACCTTCTCAAGTTCCTTCTCAATTTTCTTGATCCTTTTCATGATTACATTTTCTTGTGTTTTCATGTTCTTTGATTTATCCTCCTCCGGAAGATTGCTAAACTTTGTAAAGAGGTCGGTGGAAGCTTCATGATTTGGAAATATCTCCGGTTCGTTTTGGTAAGGGCTATTGACTAAGGTAGCCATTTCAACATCGCAAAGGATGTTGAGTTCACGAACCTTGGTTAAGAAACCCTTTATTCGTTTTCTATATGAGACTTTTCTCTCAGTGTTATTTTCAATGAAAGCTAACTTCACTTTCTTTCTACCCATGGTGAAAATGAGGAAAAGGAGGAGAGATGTGTTTATTAGAATATATGGGATGAAATGAATTTATTTTTCTTACTGTTGTGTATTTCTTTGCTAAGAATTACCTTCTATATATAGGGTGGAAAATAAGTTTTTGAATTAGAGGATACTTAGTTGTCAAGGGTACTATTTTCGGAATAAAAATAAATGAGCCTAGATGAACAAATCTTTTCGAGTCAAATTTTTCTTTATTAGGAAAATAAATTAATTAATTTAGATCTAGGTAGGTATGACTCTAGTCTTAAGAATAACTTTTTTTGAGTCAGACTTTTCTTATTAGGGAAAAAATTTAATTAATTTAAATCTAGATAAGTATAACTCTAGTCTTATGTTAAACAAATCTTTTTGAGTCAAACTATTTTTTATTAGGAAAATAATTTAATTAATTTAGATCTAGATATGTATTATCCATCTGAGATGACCATAGAGTATTAACAATGTTTTTTCGTAAAGAAAGTCTAAAAAAATTGTATATTTTATTCATAAATAAATGTTAAAAATATATTGAAACAAATGAAAAATTGAAATATTGGCCAAAAAATTGAAATATTAATTTTAAAAATATTTAAGTAATATAATACAAATTAATTTAATGATTAGTAAAATTAAAATATTTATTGAATATTTAATGAAGATATGTGTATGATTATTATTGTTACGGCGCTTATAAAAGCACATTATATTTTTTCCAATTTTTGAAGAAACCATATTTAGAAGAAATTTTATATTGATTTCAATTTTATTAAAAATCAAATTAAGCTCAAATTTTAGTTTTTTTAACATTAAAAGTATTTCTAAATTTGTTTCAAAGGCAAATTTGTGCATAAAAGAAATTCACAAGACAACTACTAAACTATTGTGTTTATAGATATTGAGGAAAGAAAATAGAATATTACTTATTTTTTTTTAGTATCCAATTATATTTAAAACTAATCATGCTCAGATATTGTAATTTGTTACATTAAAAAAATATAAATTAGTTTCAATGAAAATTAATACATAAAATAATCGCACATGACACTTACCAAACTAACGTGCAACATCCTTTTAGAATTATTAATTTAATAGAATTCATGAATTTTTTTTTTATATTTGTGATTCTATTTTAGAGAAATGAAAAATAAGCTTATTCAATTTATTCGTAATTGTCTTTTAAAAAAATTATGATTAACCTAGTTAAATTGAACTAATATGAATCGAAAAAAATTGACGATGCTATTTATTTGTTTTTTGAATATGCAATATAATGTTAGTAACTCTGTTTTTATACACTTAGAGAATCTTGACGATTTTCATAGTTATATGTGACTGAATGAATACTAATATAAAAAATTTAAGGATTAGTTCATCCACACAAGTTTTGTGGCAAACCTAAACTTATAAGAACCATTATTTCCTTCAAAGTTCATTTTTTTTCATTCCGCAATTCCACTAGATTTACGTGAATAAGACAGTAGTTTGATGGATAAATTCGCTTTCCAAATATATGTCTGCAAAATGAGATTTATAACTTCATCCCTAACACTTCTTATCTGTTTCGCAACTGATTTCAACTTCAATTTTATATTGCCTAGTTGTTTTTGTTGCTTCACCTTATCATTCAGCAAGACATAACCGTATCAAATGTAATTGTCAATAAAAGTTATGAGATGCTTTAGCCGACCACAAGATGGTGTTTACTTCATATCACATATGTCAGTGTAAATCAACTCTAAGAAATTAGAATTTCTTTTGACACATTTATAAGAATGTTCAACATACTTATATTTCACACAAACATGACATTTTTATCTATTGCACTCAAAGTAAAACAAAACTTCTAAGTTTATCAGTTTTCCTTATAAGGTATTATAATTGACATATTCCAAGTGCTTATGTCACAAACAGTTTGACTCAAGCAAGTAAGAACAAATAAAAGTATTGAGTTTGAAAAGCTCTCCGCGAGGTAGTTTTCCTTACAAATATTTGTTCCTATTTCTTACAATTTCGTATAATAAAAACATTGTTTAGAGTCATCACATTGTCAAACGTTCTTTTTGGAAGGACCTTTCCATAACTTTTAATTGATTGTTATAGAACTACCCATGAACAAAGTTTCATTGGATCCAATAAAGACAATATAGTCCAAATGCTTCTTTTACAAAACATGACAAATGGTTATTCACCAATATTCATTACTATACAAATAGTTATATTTAATAGACATATCTTTTCATGAAAAATCACAACATTTTGAAGACACCTTTTCATAATAGAATTCAATCATTTTGAACAAGTATAAATATAATTTGGTTGTTCCATACTACTCAATGACAACATAAAACCTCATTTGAAAATATTATTCTACGAAACAATTATAGTGCTTCAGTTTTTTTTGACAATCTTTACATTGTGTGATAATTCATTTTGTAGAGGCACCTATTACAGACACGAAAAAACTCACAAGTTAAGCCATTGGTCTTTTTTCTATCACAATTAGACACACCACTTAGTATTTAGAATACTAATAATAAAGAAAAAAAATTTTATATAAATTTTTCTATTTAACAGTGAAGTTAATAGAAAAAAAAACAGTGAAGTTTATAGAAAACAAAAAGTATGACACTGACTTATTAGATGAAGTTTTCATATTCTTCAAATCAATTGCATGGTCTTATTTATCCATAGTAGAAAGCTACAAAAAATTTTACTCTACAAAAAGAAGACACAATCAATTCACAATGAATACAAGACTATAAAAAAAAATTACCGCAAACAGAATAAAATATATTCTTATATTATCACATAGAAATGTTTTCCTTTTCAAATAGTCTTCCAATTATAACATTTTGACATACTATTATATAAAAAAAAAAAACGTGCATCTCTCATTCTGCAAACTACAAAAATGCGCATCTCTCATTCTACAAGCTAAAGATTTTTAAAGACATCACTATTTTCCGAGCAAAATTCATTCTAAAACATATGGTTTGCAGGTCTTTTTCCAAAGATACACGTGATAAATATCAAAAGAATTAACTTTTACAAACTATTTTCCTTCTTATATAAATTATAGAAGGTTACCTGGTGTAATCTTTAACCAGAATACCACCAATTTTTCTAGTATATTCTCAATTCGATCTTGCTAAACAAGGCACCGACTTCTGAAGAAGTAGTATATTAATCTTCTACTTCAATGATTTGTTTGCTTCAGTTAGTAGAATATAAAAAATACCAATAATATATTAATTTACTTAAGATTGTTGTTCGTCCTGTATTCCTAAGATACTTAGAACAAAATTTTTGAAGAACTGATATAAAAAAATAAAGTTGAAATGCATTTCCAAAACTACAAAATGAAAACCAGTAGAGAAAATAAACTTAGAAACAAATTAAAACAATATTCAAAATATTTTCCTTAAAGAAGAAAATTCAGTCCACTGAATGAATGTTGTCCCCTCAAGAAAATTATTCCCCTCAAGTACCCGAGGTTAAAATAATATATTCTTGCAGTATAGCACATTTTGTGTTCCACGCGACTCAGACTCTATATCTTACCCACCCAATGTTGTTCTGATTGAATTTCAAAAATCTCGCTCGCTGTCAAAGCACATTTTGTGAAGTAGTTTTCTTCCATTGTCACTTTGATATAGTAAACTGAAAATCATGATCGGAGTCGTGGTATGAAGATGATGATTTGAAGACTCATTCGTCACAGAAGGGTGTCTTGTTTATCGATATCGAGGTTGAATGAATCACTCCACCTAACAACAAGAAAAGTGGAGTTTGGCACAAGTTAAAGGAAAAAACAAGGAGGAATTAAACTTTGGAAAGGAAAAGGGCAGTTCCAAACGAAGAACCATGGGAAAATCTTTTCGGTGTCCAGGTGTCAACTCCCGATGGATTGTGTCTGTAGAACACAATTTAAACAAATTTATATTTTTTTTATTATTTGATGAACGATAATAAGTAAGTTTATGTCATAGCTAGAATAATATCTTTTGCAAGTTAGTAAGCTTAACATACAAAAAATAACAATTAAAAAATCTCGTTGAATCTTTTATCCTTTATCATATATAAAGAAATGAATTATCACTCCTTAATC
This sequence comes from Solanum pennellii, assembly GCF_001406875.1. NCBI lineage: Eukaryota > Viridiplantae > Streptophyta > Magnoliopsida > Solanales > Solanaceae > Solanum > Solanum pennellii. Next base: position 91,348,647 of record NC_028637.1, read on the forward strand.
CTATTTCCTTTTTTTCATAAGAAAATAATAATCTTGATCTAAGAAATGTTATATATGCGGGGATAACTTTTTATTATTTTTTTTCATGTTTTTTTTTCACATATTTTATATTTTTCAAGAAAAAATAAGGGAGAATAACTTTTTTATAGCATTTGAATATAACGAACAAAGAAGCAACACTTATCATAAAAAAATCTTAAGCAAAGAAATTTCAACCTCCCTAGCAATATTTGAATTAAATTTCATCATCATTTTGTTTAAATATTAGAGTCATAGTCATAGTTGAGAAGCAATTCAGAACTTATCTAATGTCTTAATGTAAAACACATAAAATTAAGGCAAGTATTATATATTTTGTGTTTATTATAATTTTCTCATACTTTTAAGTAACACTACACAAAAAAAAAAAGTAATACTGTCATACTTAAAAATTTATATGAAACAAAAGTTGCGACATTCCTAGATCCTTCTCAATTGTTGTGGTGGGGATTTGAATCTTGAACATGAGTGTTGAAAGATGTATCGTCAATTAAAGTTCGTATCTCATCATCAGTGAAGCTCAGCAACTCAGAAAATGAGGGACTCTTTGGAATGACAAATGAGTCATTAACATTATTCTCCACTGGCCCTGATGCACTCATTGAGAGGATATTCATCGAATGGTCTAGTTGTAGGGATACTGGAGGAACAAGCATTGGTGAAGACATTGGATAAGCCATTGTATAGGCAATTTCAGGATATCTTTGTGAAGATGATGAAGAAGAAACCAATGAAAGATCAGATGGAGTCTTCAAAGGAAACATGAATTCAGGCACTTGAGCAGAAGCGCTTGAAGGACCCATCAATGGAGCAGTCAGAGGAACCATCGATGTTGGAGTTACATCAGGAACCAATTCAAGAGGAGCCCTTGGCCTCTCGAAGTTGGTCCTTCCAGGCACAGTAGATGGAACCAAAAGTGGAATCTCAGATAGTACTGGATCATCAACATGGGCCAAAAGTGGAGCCCATGATATGTCGAAGTTGGTCCCACCAGAATCCATGGGTCCAACAAAAGGTTGGGGAGCATTCGATGTTGAACCTTCTTCATGAGTTTTTGCTTCGATCGAGTCATCTATCAGTTTGAGGTTCTTATTGATCACATAACATAGATCGTTGAGATATTCTGGATGCTTACTATTGGGCATCTCTTCACCATTCAACAATCCATACATATGGTTTGTATACTCCATTTTCTTGTTTTCCTGCCTCACCTTCTCAAGTTCCTTCTCAATTTTCTTGATCCTTTTCATGATTACATTTTCTTGTGTTTTCATGTTCTTTGATTTATCCTCCTCCGGAAGATTGCTAAACTTTGTAAAGAGGTCGGTGGAAGCTTCATGATTTGGAAATATCTCCGGTTCGTTTTGGTAAGGGCTATTGACTAAGGTAGCCATTTCAACATCGCAAAGGATGTTGAGTTCACGAGCCTTGGTTAAGAAACCCTTTATTCGTTTTCTATATGAGACTTTCCTCTCAGTGTTATTTTCAATGAAAGCTAACTTCACTTTCTTTCTACCCATGGTGAAAATGAGGAAAAGGAGGAGAGATGTGTTTATTAGAATATGTGGGATGAAATGAATTTATTTTTCTTACTGTTGTGTATTTCTTTGCTAAGAATTACCTTCTATTTATAGGATGGAAAATAAGTTTTTGAATTTGAGGATACTTAGTTGTCAAGGGTACTATTTTGGTATAAAAATAAATGAGCCTAGATGAACAAATCTTTTTGAGTCAAATTTTTCTTATTAGGAAAAAATATTAATTAATTTAGATCTAGGTAAGTATGACTCTAGTCTTAAGAATAACTTTTTTTTGAGTCAGACTTTTCTTATTTGGAAAAAAATTTAATTAATTTAGATCAAGATAAGTATAACTCTAGTCTTATGTTAAACAAATCTTTTTGAGTCAAACTATTTTTTATTAGGAAAATAATTTAATTAATTTAGATCTAGATATGTATTATCCATCTGAGATGACCATAGAGTATTAACAATGTTTTTTCGTAAAGAAAGTCTAAAAAAATTGTATATTTTATTCATAAATAAATGTTAAAAATATATTGAAACAAATGAAAAATTGAAATATTGGCCAAAAAATTGAAATATTAATTTTAAAAATATTTAAGTAATATAATACAAATTAATTTAATGATAAGTAAAATTAAAATATTTATTGAATATTTAATGAAGATATGTGTATAGTTATTATTGTTACGGCGCTTATAAAAGCACATTATATTTTTTCCAATTTTGGAAGAAACCATATTTAGAAGAAATTTTATATTGATTTCAATTTTATTAAAAATCAATTAAGCTCAAATTTTGGTTTTTTTAACATTAAAAATATTTCTAAATTTGTTTCAAAGGCAAATTTGTGCATGAAAGAAATTCACAAGAAAACTATTAAACTATTGTGTTTATAGATATTGAGGAAAGAAAATAGAATTTTTTTTTTTTTTTAGTATCCAATTATATTTAAAACTAATCATGCTCAGATATTGTAATTTGTTACATTAAAAAAATATAAATTAGTTTCAATGAAAATTAATACATAAAATAATCGCACATGACACTTACCAAACTAACGTGCAACATCCTTTTAGAATTATTAATTTAATAGAATTCATGAATTTTTTTTATATTTGTGATTCTATTTTAGAGAAATGAAAAATAAGCTTATTTAATTTATTCGTAATTGTCTTTTAAAAAAATTATGATTAACCTAGTTAAATTGAACTAATATGAATCGAAAAAAATTGACGATGATATTTATTTGTTTTTTGAATATGCAATATAATGTTAGTAACTCTGTTTTTATACACTTAGAGAATCTTGACGATTTTCATAGTTATATGTGACTGAATGGATACTAATATAAAAAATTTAAAAGTGGAAAATAAAGTTAAACATTAAAAAATAAAAGTTAAAAAGTAGAAGAAATTTTTAAAATGTTTGATGGAGCATGATAAAAGTAGAAATAAATGCTTAATACGGTATGATAAAGTAAGTTAAATTTAGCATGATAAGGTAAATATCTTTCTTCCCCATTTCGCTCCTTTCTTCATTATATAATTTTCACTTGTTTTAAGAATTAACTTATGTAATATAGTCTATCCATTAAAATTCTTATCAATGTATCTTTGTCGATATCTTTAATAAGTTTAGTCTTTACTCAATGAACCAATGTAGAAAGAGCAATGCCGAAGAGCTACTATACACTCACCGCGTACTTATATTACCACCTGAACTTCTTCTTTATACCTTGAACCCTATCCCTTTGAGAAAAAATCCTGAATCCAACACCTTTTCGTGGAATGGAAAGTTCCATCGTGTCTCTCTTAGAATACCTGAAGGCTGAAAATGATAAATCTTGTATTGCCAAGAAAAACTTATCAGTTTTAGTATCTGGTTGTGTATATTAATAGTGATAATCACTCCCCTAAGAAATTATGTGCAAGCAAAATTTCCAATCATTTTAGTTTTACTGATGCATATTACTTCGGAATAAATAAATTTCTCTTTTAAGCATATAGAGTGTAATTATCGCAAATATATTTGTTATAAAATAAATTTAGCAAGCTGAAAAGGTCACAATTTAAGCTTAGTTGAATGTTTAATCTTTTCATATTCTCGCTATAATTATGAGAAGAATATGTCATATTATAATATTTGTGAATGGAGATGTAAAGGTCAAAAGGTACAACCTAAATTTAGTTAAATCTTTTATCATTTGCTAACTTTATAAGTAAATATGTCATACTAAATATATTTTTTGCGAGTTAAAAAGATTAACAGATAAAAGATCATGATTTAAACTATGTTATTTCTTTTATCTTATTTATGAATCATAATAAGTAAATTTATGATATACACTACTTATTGCAGGTAATAAAACTTGACACACGTATCGTAATTTAAATCTAGTTAAATCTCCCATCCCTAACTATATAAGAAAAGTCAATTGTTTACACCGCTGAACTCATTGCAAAGGGGGAAAAAATGAACGTCTCTCTCTAACCCTATTTCTTTCTCTTCAAGAAATTAGAGCAAATACACTTTATTTAAGGAGTAAAAAATAATAATCTTGATCTAGAAATGTTATATGTGGATATAATCTCTTCTTTTATTTTCATACTTATTTTTTTTTAAAAAAAAATGTTATATGGAAGAACAACCTTCGAAATAATTGAATAGTTTTTTTGTAAGCATTTAAATTTGTATATATCGAAGAAACAAGTAGCACTTACGATGGTTAAGTCACAAAGAAAAAATCTTTACTGAGCGAATAAATTTCAATGTGTCTTGGATTAAATATTTCATCAATTTCATATAAATTTACAATCTTCTCCTTAATATGTTCATCCATCACCATTTTGTTTTTATTTTGGCAACAATACAGTTCGATTCAAAGAAATTCTCATCAATTAAACATCAAAGTCATACATTAAAAACTGTGAACCAATTAAAAACTTATCAATAATCTAATAGTAAACACATAAAATTGAGGTTAAAATCAAACATAAGTGCTAACTTAAATAAAGGCAAGTAATACATTTAATGTTTATTATAATGTTCTCGTACTCAGAGGCAGAGCTAGGTGAGGGTTTATGGGTTCGGAAGAACTCACTAGCTTTTTCGTAGACTTTATATTTGATTAGAAAATAAAATAAATATATGTAGAGAAAATGGCTAAAAGCCTCTCCAATCTATAGCCGGATTCTCAACTACACACTCATACTTCACGGGGATCATAATATCCCCTTGGATGTTTTTAAAGTGGAATTATTTGCTCCCTAAATGCTCATGTGGCAAAAGAGATGTAGTTCACTCTCTTTGGGAGAGAGAGAGATAAAAAGATAATTAAAATATTATCTTTAGAAATATTTAATTTAATTCATATTAATGTTCTACTTTTTTTAAAAAAGAAATTATATTTCCTTTTACTCTTTTTATCTTCTTTATCTTTTCCCTTTAATAGATCCATAGATATAATTAGTAGCTCACACTCATCCACCAGGTCACCGCCCTCCTCAACTATTCGTCATTAAGTCTCATCTTCAAATAATCAAATCACATACTTTTCGTCAGATCTTCACTTTTCAAATCTTTGAATATTTATTAGTTGCTCAAAATCAAAATAAAAAATGAAAGTTAGAAGAATTGAATTTTAGACTAGTCATTAATGGAGTAATTCACTAAGTACTCCCTCCATCCCTATTTACTTGTCCATATTTTCTCTTTTAATTGTCCATTTTGACAAATCAAGAAAGGACAAAAAAAATTCTTAATATACCCTCTTTTAAACTTCTTGAAAATTTCTAAGTTTTAATTCATGTTTTTTGAAACCATAATTAATACGGATAAAATTATAACTTCACTATGTTAATTATTGTTATCTTAATATGTGTGTCATTTCTAAAGTGGACAACTAAATAGGGACGAAGGGAGTAATAGATTCAATTAATGGAGACGAATTCATTAAAGAAATATTTGGTAACAGACCCTTTGATGAAGAAGACCCACTTATTGAAATATTATAATAGCGAAGAAAGAAGCAATTTTCAGTGATAGATTTTTTCATTCGCTCTAGCTTTAAAGAACGAGATTTCCTTGTGTTTAGAATTTCGATGAAGGTCGACGACGCGGTAGTCATCAAATATGCAGAAGCTTTCAAGGAAAAAGAAATGAAGGAATGAAAAAGAAAGAGAAAGGGAGATGACAAAACTAGCTCCATTGATGAACTTCATTCCTCTGTTAATGAAGATGAACTCAACTACAGAGTAACTGAATTGAGAGAGAAAATTGTGTTTTGTATTGAATGTGAATTGAAGGAGAAATGTTACAATATGAACCTATATATATACTACTACTAACAGAACATAAGTTGGAAAATTAACTCACTAACAACTTTACTCTAACAACTTAACGTTAACTAACTTTACTGTACACAACTAACTAATGGAATCTTCACTGTACATAACTAACTAATTGACTCAGACTTCATATTATCATCAGGAAAAGATGAAATATAAAACAAAAAATAGTAAAATATAAAAGAATAATGAATATTTTTATTGTAAAAAAATCTTAATATTACGTGGCAGTACGTGTTGACTACTACCTAATACAAATTTGGGGTTGAGTTTGTAGGGGGATAAATATTTAACTTATAAAAGGTTCGGGAGGGGGAGAGAGGTGCGATAGGACCCCCGTAAAGAATAATTGTATAGTTGGGAATTCGATAATAGCTTGAGAGGGCTTTTGGCCATTTTCTCAATATATGTATATTAACTTCTAAACCCACAAACAAATTAATTTAGAACCCCCAAACTCATTATCTTGACTTCGCCTCTGAGTGAGTCATACTTTAATTTATCACACAAAAAAAGTACTACTTTCATGCATAGAAATTTATATGAAACTAAAGTGCAAACATTTCTACTTATAATTAGACATTGATTTTAGATCCTTATAAGTTGTTGTGGTGGGGTGAATATCGAAAGATGTATCATCTAGTAAAGTCATTATCTCATCATCATTCAAATTTAACAAATGAGAAAATGAAGGACTCCGTGGAATGTCATTATCTTGTGGGCCCAACGCTGGTAGATTTTTTTTTTCAAGATAGTGTCACGTAGGCCGAAAAGAGATAGAAAATTACTTATAAAACAAGTTCAGGGGGGTAATAGGACCTTAGTATAGTATAATGTGTCTCTGGAATTTCGGGCATAGGTTGAGGAGGTACTTGTGCATTTTCCCTTTTTTTAAAGAAGAGTTCTAACATGAGCAAACCTGCCTAGCAATATTAATTGTTTGGAAAATTACATGGTTAAGAAAACATATACTAGTTAATTAGTCAATATAGCTATAGTATTAGTTGTTGGGTTTTAAAAGGTGTGAATGGAAAATGAAGAATTGCGACTTTTCTAAAGAGTTATTGCGATTTTTATGAAAAGTTGTGACTTTGATGAAAAGGTGTGACTTTTATGAAAAGTTGTGACTTTTATGAAAGGTATACCTTTTCGTAAGATTGTGACTTTTCCAAATGTTTGTGACCTTTCCGGTAAGGTACAATGAGAACTTTTCCACACTATCCTTTGTTTTCTAATAAATTGAGGGATTCCTCTCATATTAAGAATAGAATTTTCTGAACTTATTCTACTACTACTAAATCTAGTATTCTAAGTATACTTTACTGTCATTGAGTGGTTCGCTGACACCGTGATTTTAGGTATCGATACAGCGGTGAGTAAGATTCTATCCTGGGAGTAGGGGTGTACAAAATCAAATCAAACCACAATTCGAGTCAAATCAGAAAAAAATCCGACTAGTGATTTAGTTTAACTAAGTTTGGTATTGGAAAAAAAATCCGACTATATTTGGGTTGGGTTGGTTTAACCAACCAAAAAAAATCAACCCGAGACCAAACCAACCTGACATTATATATGTAATTTTGAAATTTTATTTTATACATAAAATATTTACTTTCATATCATTTTAAAATATTTCTTATGTTATTTCATAGTTTTTATCTTTTAATATATTATTTCAAGAATAAAACTTAGAATTCGGATTGGTCCAATAAAGATTATAGTTCATAGATGTTGATAATTGTAATAAAACTTAAATCAAAATCAAATTAGTAGTAGTGCAAAAAAAATCAATTCAACACTAAGAATGACAATAATATTAAATCTTTGTTCTTTAGTTTTATATTCTTTTAGACAATTAAAATACACAATCTAATTTCAATTTTCCTTAAATATTTAGTAATGTTACTAATACTTATTAAACTTATTTTAGGATGATTTAGTACTTTTAAATTATGATTATTTTTATTATGACTTTACAATATTATTTTATATGATGATTTCATAATTATTTTTTATTGAATATTTTTGTGTTATCAATACTCATCTCATATTTGTGTTTTTCTTTAAGAAACACTTTAGATAATTGTATTTTGATTGGACTAAAGAAATATTTGGAGCACAAGTTAATATATGTTTGTATGCAAGCTTTTTATCGAAAAAATCCGAAGTTTATTAGTTTGGTTTGATTTATAAATTTTAAAATTCGACATAATAAATTGGTTTAGTATTTGAAAATCCGAACCAACCCAAGATTGAAAATCCAAAAAAAATTGAATTTTATTAGTTTGATTTGGTTTATAAATATAAAAATTTTACACGAATGGTTTAATTTGATATTTGAAAAACCCGAACCAACTCAGTCATATACACCCCTACCTGAGAGGATATATTCCATTAACCTCGAGTACTTGAGGGGAATAATTTTCTTAAAGGAATAATTTTCTTAAGGGGACACTGTGCATTTAGTGAGCTCAATTTTCTTCTTTAAGAAAAATATTTTATATATTGTTTTTTATTCTATTTTTTCTACTAGTTTTAATTTTCTAGTCGTGAAATTTTTATTTGTTTCTTACAAAGTTCTTCAAAGTTTTGTTCTAAATATCTTATGAATACAAGATGAACAACATTAGTACCACTAGCAACAAATATTCAGAGATAATTATGTGGGCTGGGTTTCGAGTTTGTACAATTCACACGTTTGTATAATTGAAAATTTGTATAATATACTTTGTATAACTATTAAGTTTCAGATGTTTGTGTATGTATAAATTCGTTATTTTAAGTTTATACAAAAATAACTCAATTATACAAACATATCTGTAAATCATACAACTCACTCGTAAATTATACAAACAAAACAACTTAAACTACGATTACAACTCATATATATACAAACTATAACTAGAGCATAATTAAATTTATCATAATAGTTATTTGCGAAAATACTCTTTTAATTGTTTGTTGTGGCCGGTAAATTTCTCATCGACAAACTACTTACAGTTGCTAATTAGTTCCTTTTTCATTTCATAAATATATGTTATTGGATTAAATAAGAAATTAAAAAAACTTCTCCGTAAATAACTTCATCATCATTTTTTCTTATTTTTCCATCATAATGATAAATTTTGCCATATATAGTGGCTATTTACGAAAATTTCACTTTAGACATCGCTTCATCTTGATTTTCAGGAGGATTATTAACGGGGAAGACTATTTTATGGAACATATATTCATATCATATATAATAATTCTATTCACATTTTCAAATAATTACGTATTTTTATCATTAATTTAAAGTTTTCTATCATATGTTTAGATGTAAATACGCCTAGATACATATATTTTTGCAGCCAGATACATTCAAAAAGGAAGGGAGACGAGCGAGATGGAGAGGGAAGTAGTCACGTATCACATATACATGTGAAACACAATTGATACACATTATAACATACTTGTATATATATACACATGTATGTGTGTGAATCTACTTGGATAAAGTTCTAGAACAAATTATACTTAATTTCAATATGATATATCTTGAGATACGTATATCTACACGTATTTGGATGGACCAAAATTGAGTAAGATTCATAATATTATAAATTAAAATATATCTAAATAATTAGCTTCTAAACTTTTGGTATTTCTATGAATTTCTCTTATTAACACTAGCAACCACACAAATAGCATAAAATGATTAATGCACCTTTTTAAATTTATATATCATTCACTTTTATTCAATCCAATGATATAAAACAAATTTTACTAATTAACATCCATAATTCAAAAATTGTGATAAAAAAATGAAGACAACAAAGTCCGTAATTGTGAAAGTAAATGATTATTTAATTTAATACTTTACTTGATTAATTATTAAAACTTTAAACTTATTAATACTGAATTGATTTTCCACTTTTGTGAATCTCTCCTCTCCTTTTTTTACATCTTCTACCTTTAATTTTCTCTTTAAAAAATATAAAAAATTCCAAGTCAATATTCTCCCAATTGAACCCCAAAAGCAATCATATTGTTCTCATATGATTGGTTAAAATAAAATTAATAAAAGGGAAAAAAAAAGAATATTGACATGATTTAAATAAATGAAAAATTCATTCTTAAATGAAGCATACAAAAAGTAGGCCCAAAGGCACACAACTTTTAAGAGAAAAAGCATTTTCAAATAAAGTGATAAAAGTGAAGGGCCCAATCTCCAAGTCATAACTCTAAAATTTAATTAATTAAATTAAATATAAGGCTGTGAAATTTTGTGATAAAAGAAAATTGAGGAGTATTTGGAAGGAGTACATAAATGCACATGGGAAGGGGACATAACTCACATGTAAATAAACATGGACTTTTCTTTTCTTTGCTTCCTAATTTCATAGCATTGTCTTCTCCTTATCTTATCACTTCATCATTCAAATTATTAGTGACACAAAAATATTGAAAAGACTTAATTAAGCCATATTATTAGGTCATTATTAAAATTCGGGCTTGGAAGAAGAAAATGAAATAAGAATATATAAACTGTATTCATTGTAATAGATCGAAATTTAAAAAAGGACATGATATCTTTTGTTTTATTGAATTCTGCTTCGAACTAATTTGATGATTATACGTGATATTATGATTTAAATTATTAGTTGCATTTGTTAAAGCTATTCTTGGAAAACTAGAAATATCAAATTAATCATAGAATTCCTAGCTATTTGAATCTCACTTAAGTCAAATAGTGTATAAAATTAAAAAAAAAAAAAAATAAGTTCAGGGGTACTAGGACCTTAGTTTAGTTAAGGTATGTCTATGAGATTTTGATCATAATCTAAGGATACTTATACCTTATCCTTTCATTTTTAAGTAAGCTTAGGCGCAGTTAAATTTTTCATTTTGGTTCGCTTTCTATCTTTGTTAATCACATAATTTGCCCTAATATTTTTCATCCATCTAGTAGGTTTTGCACTTTGGGTCCCAGAATATCCTATGTCTTTGAGTTCGAGTCCGGTCTCGAATCTCTTGTTTTTCCATCGAAATCAATCTCTTTTTCTTATATGAATTACATCAGTATATCACTACTGTTTAGATTAAGTAAATTTAAATAAATCATAGTTCAAACCAATTTTTAATACATTTTAGACAAACATAGTTTAGCTTATTTTAATTTTTTCAATCCAACCAACTCGCCTATTTAATGCCCCTACAGAGAATTACTAATCAAGTTATCCATCTGATAAAAAAACAAGACCTACTATTATTCTAGGAAATCTGTTATACTTTTCGGGGTCGTTTGATAATTATATAAAACAAGTCTTATTTATGTATAAAAGTCTGTATAACTTATACGATGTTCGATTTAGAGAAGAAAAATATTATTTATGTATAATATTAGGTAGTTTATTTGTTTCACTTTTTTTTCTTATGTATATAAGTATTATTTTTGGAATTGAATGTAGTTTAAACATTTTATTTTACACTATTTGTTCAGTCATCCACATGCCTTTGTTATTTTGATCCATAAAGATAGTGACTGACAAATTTATAACCGTCAAATCTATTGCCCTATCATTATTAGTTAGTTTTAATTTTATACTATTATTAAATGAGACAAAAGATAAATACTGATGATTTATATTTTATAATCACAAATAATTGGTGTCACTTTAAAATACTTATCGATGTGTTGCACAAAGTGTTATATTCATACAAAGTGTAGGGGTATTTTTTTTGGGATAATGCACAAAATAATTTTTAACGTTAATTAATTAGCAACAATAATTTTATTATCTCTTGATATATTATTTTAAAAGCTATTAGTATTCTTTATAAATGTTTCTAAAGTGGATATCAACATTAGATTCAATTTACATATTTATCGCCACAAAAAACACTTCTTTGGTTCTTCATTTTGAGGGTAATGTTCATTATTGTTACTCCCTCCTTCCCAAATTAACTCAACTTTGTTTTTATATAAATAAGAATATAATAATCAAAAAGAGTCTTTCTTATTAATCCATTTAGTTCAAAATAAATTACTGTATGTATTAACCTATAAAAATTGGTGTAAAATAATTTAATTATTTTTACTTACACTTGACTCTTGATAACTATGTCAACTTAAATAAAAAGAGAGACACAATATTTTAGTCAAATCTCTTTGATATTTAGGAGTATTAATTACCTTATCCTTTATGTGTCAGTTTCAAGATCCAATGGAACAATTGCTTAGCTCTACATCAAGTCATCACTATAAAGTATTACATCGTTCAACCTATATATTGAGTGCTCACAAATACTACTAACAAGTCTTTCCTTACTCACCTATATAAGTCGTGGTGTAATGATAAAAATTAAAGTTATTACACTTTTAATTAGAGACCTCAAATTTACATTTTGAAAATAAATTCTTTTTTTATTAAATCGTCATCTTCAAATAGGTTATGCAATGTGCAATCTGAATCTAATTGAGGCTCCAATATAAAATCCTAACACAAACACTAAAAAAAAGTCTTTCTTTCATCATATAAAATTCACCAATGATTAAAACTTGAAAGGTACTCCCTCTTTGGTTGCTTCTTACTAACTTATTATTGAATTTCAAAATAAATATAAGATTTATTTTTTAAAATTTTGTAAAAGAAAAAAAAAATTCATGCTCGACATGAAGAGATTATCTGAAAATTATATTTTTTAAAAAAATTAGTTACTATTATAGTCAACTAGTAGATTTTTATAAAATTGTGTATTTAAAAGTTTATATTTATAAATATTTATTTATAAAAGAAACATAAAGATATTGTGATTTATCAATCTCGCGTCTTGATATTGCGATGTTTAGTTTATGAACTATCATTCGCTCATTTGGTAAGATTATATATGAATCAAGAAAATTTTAATAGTATTCACAAGGTGTGGAGTTTTTAAGTTTATAAGAAAAAAAATATGATTTAAAAAAAATTGTATATCCAAATAAAACTCCAACTTCAAATAAATCAATCCATCGCAAAAGTTTATTCTCTCCTTCTGGTGTCTAATCAGCAAAATTCGACCATAACTTAATATTCATATCAATTCAATAAATATTGTGGACTTAGTTGTATATTAACCTTTTAGCATTTAATCATAATTAATTAAACCATTTTCATCTTATTAAATTAATTAATTAATTCTAATAAATTCACATGGTTTGGTATTAGACCATTTATTTGCCGTCAATGGTCCTAGTTCATTTGTTAAATTAGGGTCTAATTAACATCATTTTCTTCTAGAATTTTACCACCTTAGTAGTTTGTTTTTTTTCTAAGTTGACATTGTGGGAAAAAAAATTAGAAGGTCATCATCATAAATGTCACTATTGATCAATTTATTTATTTTTTGCAATGAATGGAAAAATACTCTATAAAAGTCCACAAATGAAATCATTTGAAATAGACATTGAACATACAAATATATTTTTTAGGTAAATTGATTTATAGAAAATATTAATTAGGTAGGGGTCTTAGTAGTAATTATTTATCCGATTGTTCATACGTAACAAATATAACAACTACATATTTGATTATAACACGCCTTCTAAATTATTTCTATATATTACTATCAAATTTTCATTTTAAACTTTTTTTAAAAAAAAGTAGTTAAACTAAGATCTTAGTCTACTGTCGATGTATATGCAAAAAAAATAATTAATATATAAACAAATGGTTGTTGACGTAGTCCATACCAAATCAACTCTATAATGGTGGTTATAATTTGTAAATTTCTTCAGCTAAATAAGATAAATTATAGAACTTAAATATTAAAACTTTAGTTGGTAAACTCATAAATCAATTTTCTTAAATATTAAAATTCGAACATTTTGTATAGAACTAATTTTGTATTGGTTTTAAATCGAAAGATTGAACAAGAAAAGTACTATGAGTGTTGTTTTATTTTAATGACACCTGAATAATATTTTTCTAGTTATTATTACTCATTAAGATTTTCAACAATAATTTAATTGAGTAATTGGGGTCAAAAAATTAGATCATTAAAAAAATTATTCGTATATCACTATTTTTAATTTTTTTTATTTTGAATTTAGAGCTTTTGCAATATAGAATTTTAAAGAAAACTCCAATATAGTATAAATTCTACATTTCAAATGCTATGAATTAAAAAAAAAATAGAATATCATCAAGTTAATTAAGTAAATTATCACTTAATCTTTCGTAAATTGGTGGCTTAAAAATATTATCAATACTTAATTAATAAGACATATGTAAAAGTTGGTGTGGTCGCTGGCCAGCAATTTGAAGCATATACACACCAAACATCCACCTAAGAAAAGGGATTATGCATGAAACAATTAAGTTTAGGTATCAATAATTTGAATTTGGAGAATATTATTCAACATTAATTAAATAATTTATTTTATTAAACAGCTAAAAGCCACAGATTATTGAAGTGGTTAAGGCATAATTTGGTTGTACTTTTGTGTATATATATATTTTTGTTATAATTAAAACGAACACACTTGCCAAAAAAAGGCATCAAATTGTGTTTGCCTGAGTTGTTTGCAAAAGCTATTATTTATAAAAGGGAAAAGAGTTAAAAATGCCCTTAAATTATGTAAAAGGAATAAAAATGTCTTTTGTTTATAGTTTGGCTTAAAAATGTCTTTACCGTCAATATTTTGGTTTTAAAATGTCTTTAAACTATGCAAAAGAAACAAAAATGTCCCCTCGTTTGTAGTTTGGTCCAAATATATTCGTCATTGATATTTTTGTCCAAAATGCCCGTATTGTTATTTAATAGGTCAGAAAAGTTCATTTTCCAAATAAACATATTATTATTTTCTTTTTGACACATTTTTTTCAATTAATATTTTTAAAAAAATTAGCAAATTTTTATCTTACTTTAATTCACAAAAAAATAAAAAATGAAAATATTTTATATCGTTATATAAATTAATGATGGATATACTATGATCTTATATATGTATGGCATATATTATCTATCGAAAGGGTGCATGAAATTATTCTATTTTAATTGATAAAATGAGATTAAGAAGAAAAAAATATTTCCTACATTTTATTTGTTAAAGTGATTTTAGAATAAAGAAAACAAGAATAATGTTCCTTAATAATATTTTAATTAAAAAAAAGATGTGTTTAAAAAGAAAAAAAATAATATATTTATTCGGGAAAAGGACAATTTTTGACACATTTTATAACTATATGGGCATTTATAAACTAAAGTATTGACTACAAGGGCATTTTGAGCCAATGAATTAACGGTAAGGATATTTTTTTGAGTCAAACTATAAACGGAGACATTTTTGTTCCTTTCACATAGTTTAAGGGCATTTTTAACTCTTTTCCTTTTATAAAATGAAAGAATCTACTATATAATGTGACGAAATTTGACTAGACATAGAATGAAAAATTGACTTTTATAAAATATTTTTTTTATTTTTTTAAAAAAAGAAAGGAGATCTTTTTTAGTTGTAACGAATTTTTACAAAATTGATAAAATAAATTTGAAATTGATGAAATAAAAGAGAAAAGGGAATAATTGGTGATTATTGAGACTGCCAGCTCTAAAATGAAATTTACTTTTAAAGACAATTTTTTGAATTTATTTTATTTCGACGGAATAATACTGCACGTCCAAAGCATGCGTCTAGTTAAGGATAAGAATTGAACCCATGAAATAGGAAAATATTTTTTTTTTCTAATTTGATTGTCTGCTTTTAATTTGATATAAAATTTAAAAAAAATTAAATATTGTGATATTTAGCATATTACACATAAAAAATTGAAATTAAATAATTACTTAAAAAAAATTAAAAGGAAGAAAATATTTGTCCACCTTAATTTCAGGTTTTGTTAATTACAATTTGCATGGATGAAGTTAATTATCACATGCAAGATGTTGTTGCCCTCAACTGAGCTACTACTCATGAGTCATGTAGCTATGGGAATCCTAATATGTATGATTTCAATATTCTACGCCCTTCGTTTTAATTTATATGATATAATTTAATTTGAGATGAAGTTTTTTTTTTTTAAAAAAAAAGTTTTGATTAAAAAAAAAAAGTTTTGATATTATGGTCTAAAATAAATCAGAGATATTTGTATGACTAAACATCCTTCCATTCGAGATAAAATAAATATATTTTGAAAGTTCAATTATTACTAAGTATTAAACTATGTTATTCTTTTCGGAACAAATAAAAAAATATATAAATCATATAAATTGAAACAAACGCAGTACCTAAAAACACTCGGAGAAAAGAAAAAACTTGTTCGATTGCTAGTTTTATAAGATAGTGTAATCTTTCAATCATGGGATTAAAAAGAAGTTATTTACATAATAATAATTTCCACATTATCTTTTAGTTCAAGCAAATTTTGCAAAAAGAGAAACGTAAAAAGTTTAAAAAATACTATTTGTATATTACTCCAACTTTTATGCATTTTGGTCCCAAAAAGGCAGTATAATTTTACAATTTGATTGGATATTGAGTGCTTTTTTAATGGATCTTCATGATTTTCAGTCATAATAATTCAAAATTTATATATAAAAAAAATTGCTTGAATACAAATCAATCTACCATGAATAATGATCCACTTCAAAATTATATTGTAATTGACTTCTAGTTACCAATATATATCACCATATATTGAAAATAATTGTGGTAAAGTAGGAAGTCATTTTCCTTGAACCTAATTATACATTGCTTCTCTGATTTTTTATTTTATTTTATTTTTAAAAAATCGTTTTCAAAGAAACATGAAATAAAAAATGTGGTCTCATGATAGTGAAATCCTTTTGTATTTTTTTTTTTGTGCTTTTCTGAAAGTAAACGCAACTAATCAATAATGTCTACAAGTATAGTAGTAATAATAATGTAGTATACATCTTTTCCCATTAGTATAAATTTTAATTCCATAGGATTATACTGCGGCAGAGTTAAGATTTTCATTAAAGGAATTTAAAATATTAAAAAAATAAACAAATTAAAAGGCTAAGAAATTCAACATGTATACTTTAAAACTAATTTTAATCTTGTACATATAATCTATTTTTTTGCCTAATGGAGGAGTCAGACGAACCCCATCCACCCACTTGGCTTCGCCCTTACATAGAATGGAATTTCAAGGATTGTGATAGGATAAATATGATCTCGCTATCCTCACCCTTATCAGGAATCTCGAGTTTCAGCCTCATGAATAATTAGAATCGGAATCCAAAATAAATAATGACCGCGAGATGGAAATAAAAATAATAATTATTGGCCTACTTTTCTCGTTGGCTAGTAAGTGGGTAAGGCCAACACTGGAAATTGGTCAGCATAGGACCTACTGGAGTCCCTGTTGGAGCTTTAAAGCAGCCAAAGAGTTTCTGATTTTCAATAATTAAAATAATGACACTTTGAATTATATGAAACATCATTAGAATTCATACACATACATTAAAATAAAAGCAACTTAAAATTAAAAATAATGTTTCATAGTTGAGTTTTTAGGAAGAAAAATGGATTGTGCCTTTTTGGCTTAGTCTAATCAGAATCTTACTTCTAGATTAATCCAAAATTATGATAAAGTTTGTTGCTAGTACAAAAGAGATGACTTAGATAGCACAATTATTAAAGTGTTTAAACATTGAGGTTATTATTTGTTAATTATATTTACCCAGTCTTATGAAAGTAACACAAATATCCTTACTCTTTCTTCTTAGATTTTTTTTTTCTCCAATTATAATATTGCAAGATATCCAAAATAATGGGGTTGAGGTGAGATATGTGTGCACCTCATCCTTTTAGACTATGCTTGCGATATTATATATACTATGTTTAGGATTTCTTTTGTTTAAGAGAAATTAAAAGGCATCGAAAATGTTATACCTTGCGTTACATTTAACAAGGGAAAATACTCAATTGAATTTATATACCAAATCTCTTATAGACAGAATTTATAAGTATCTTGTAAACATAATTTATCATTATATATTTTTATTTTTTTAAACCTTTATAAATCGTTTCTCAACCTTACTTATAATATTATACTGATATGTTACGAATTTGTCTATCATTAAAGACACTAGGAATGTCACAATACACAGTGTAGAGTGTCCCTCTTTTGGGCCAAGAAAAAAATGAAAAAGAAACAAGAGCATATGATAATTAAACACATGTCGAAGGGGACGTATTAAATCCTCTTAACCTATTGTGTGACAGCAAATTAATAATGTCACAAGACATAAAAACTATGTATGATCAAGTTGAAGACTTCATACATTGTTTTCCACTATAACACTTGATTTTTGCTTCAAACGCACACCATTTCTACTAACAACAATTATTGCTAGTTTCAAGATCATAAAACTTATCCATTATATCAGTAAAATACACGATCAAAATAAGTTTGAGTGAATTTTTCTTTTGTCATACAAACTAACATATTCGATAGTGTAAGATTTTGATTTACCAATTTGTGAGATATAAAAAATCTCATACAAAGTAAAATCAAAAAAGTTTTAATTCGCATGGCCATAGAAATGTAAAACTTAATTTGTTTTTATTAGTAGTTCCAAGAGAGAAGAGATTACTATAGTTCATAGATTTAGCCAACTCTGAAAAATAATTGGTTTTAAAGATGTGATTTTTCAATAATAGAGAGTAATAAGCCCCACTTTTTGAACACTTGTTGTTGGTCTCGACTGACTAATTTGTCCTACATCAACCAAAAACACCTAAGAATTTGCAAATTACACTCATATTTAGGCCTTTAGCGTAGTACTGGATCAATAAATAAATTGATAATTTTATCATATCACTCTTTAAATATATATTTTAAAATTAAATTTTAAAAAATAAATATTATAACTCTTAAAACTAAACAAATACAAATGAATATTTATTTTTAGTATGGAAAAATTGCCTAAATATATATTTATTTTATGCCATAATACATATATTGGACCCTAAACTTGATTTCAAATTTTAACTTTGACCTCCGACTTTCATAATGCACAAAGAGACATTTTAACTATCCATCTTTTAAATAAATAAACACATGAGTCCTATATGGCAAAATACACGTAGGACAAAAAATGACATGTAGGACATGTGTGTCTATTTGTTCAATTTTATACAAGTTTAAGTGTCTACTTGTGCACACCAAAAGTTAAAGGGCATAAATGTAATTTAAAGCGAAGTTAAAAGGTATATATATATGTATTATGTCTTATTTTATTATAATCTCTATAATTATCATTAAGAAAAATTCAAAAGTTTCTTCTCGGATATCTCACTCCTCTCTCACTGATACTTTCTTCCCTTTTTGATAAATTCCTCCTCTCTCCCTCTTATATATATTCGAATATCCTATCTCCTCTCATATACATTCCTCCGCAGAGGTAAAATACCTTTTTCTTGAAATTGTAGTCCCTAAATCTGCCTCATCTCCTGCCGTGCACCCTAAAACAAAGACAAAACTGAATGCGTAAATGGACCTATATCATTAGCCTTTTAATTCCAACGTGGCACGATGTCGAAAGGTCAGTGCCGTACACGGTGGCCCGAATGCCAGCGTGTGAGATACTGTTACCGTCTAGCTGGCATACAAAAGTGAATCACTATTATCAAGGATCACACGCTAAATTATTTCAAAATTATAATCTTACAATATTTAAAATTATAATTATACATTTATTTTAACTGAAATCAAATATATCATAAATTTAATTTTAAAATATTTCACTTTATTTCCTATACCAATATTACAAACCTTTTAGAACATAATTGGTAGGTTTAGTAGGATATCGGCTGCGGGGTTTTTCCTTTCCGAAAGGAAAGCAAAAGAGAGAAACAGGCTGGCAAAGGCGGCAGGTCACATGAGGCTTTTTCCTGATTTGTTTATATTGTCCAGCTGGCCATTTCATTACACGACACCAATTCTTCATGGAGATGGTCATTATCCTATTCTCTTGGCATTTGAACACCATTTTTGAATTTTGAATAGTACTTCCTTCCCTCCATCCTATATTAATATTCACGTAGATAAAATTTACTTGTATCGAGTATTTATATTAAATTAATATATATATATTATACGTTTAAATTTATAGTTCATTCTATTTTATTAAATCATACAATAATAGAAATTACATTGATTTGATGTAAATATTCGATGTGAATGAGTTTTTTCATATCTATATTATTATTTTCTTCGTCTTAATTTATATCATAAATTTAGATAAATTATTTTTTTTATAAATTTTGTATATTGAGTTATTAATTATAATAATAATTTATAGTACTTTATGTATTTTTTAAAAATAAAAAATAATTTGTGCAAATACACAGTTAAGGTTAAATTATTCAATTCTCATATGCCACATAAATTGAGATAAAATTATTTATTCCATGTTATTATTTCTAAGAGTCAAATAAATATTTTATAGCTGATAATTTTGTTAAACCTTTCAAAAAGATGGAAAGATTTTTTTTTCGATAGACTCTGTACACAATAAAATTATCCAAAGCAATTAAGAAAAAAAAAAGAATTAAAAAAATAAAAGCATAAAAGAGTATCTTTTAACAGTAACTATAACAAAACAACACTAGAAGTAAAAGAAGTAACACAATTTGAAGGAAAAAAAACTACAAAAACAAATACTACCACCACTAGTACGAACGAATAGTTAAACAATATATTATTATCTATTAATCTTCTATCTTTAATTTATATTCTTAACAATCTAACTTATAACATTATTTTTTCGATAAATTAAAATTATATTATATCACGTAAAATAAGAACATTGATAAGCTAAAATAATGGCCAAATACACAAGCAGATCCCTAAATTTGTTGGGTTTTTTCCCTCAGGTACCTCAACTACGTCATTTTCCTATTGAATCATTAAACCCCCGTAATTGTTCCGTTTAAACAAACACCGTTATCTGATGTGGAACCAGATTTGTGAGGGGTATTGATAGAAGATACATATGTTGTTCCACAACTCATTAGTCCAATTGATAGTGAAAACGTTCGAGAATAATGTATTGAACACATCAGAAAACAAATGAGACTAACACGATTTGTCTTCATTCATTTTATCAAAATTATTACAATTCGAACACAATTGAAGGCATTTACAATAGAAAAGCCGATCAAAATCAACCAACAGTGTCTTAAAGGAACAAATTATGTGTGATTCTATGATAAATAGAAAAATGACGTAATTAAAATACCCAAAAAAAAAACCTAACAAATTTAAAGATCTGTTTATGTATTTGACCTAAAATAATGCTATATATGTGAATAGAAGTCTTCTCTCCCAAAACCCACAAGCCCACAAGGCAACGCAACAAAACCTGGCCCCACACGTTACCTTACGAATTACGGTGTAGTTAATTGTTTTAATTAATTGTTTGGTTAGGATTTACTATTTATTGACTTCATCAACGTGCATTTTAGTTATGTGTTTTTAGTTCATTGGATTTATTATTTTTTTATTTTTTTTTATTTTGATATAATAATATCATATTTATTTAATTATAAATCATCTAAAATTTATAATCATAAATATGTTTCAATATTTATATGCGTACAAAAGTTATTAAGAAAAAACTAGTAATTTTAAATTAAATCTATAAAAACTTTATATTGAGAACAATCTTTTTAGATTAAATTTTCATTTTCTTTGACTAAAAACTAAATACTCAAAATGCATGGAATGTCCTGTAGATGGTACCACGCTGGTTCTTTCTTATTTTATCTGATTGACATTTTATTTTCCACACATAACAATAATAAGAAAAAAGAATTTAAAATAATACAACTATTTGTTTATTTTATAATATTATATTCTTATTATCATCATGTTCTAAGAACAATGATATATTTTATATTTAAAGATGACTTAATCTTAAGCTTTTCATTTAATATTATAATTTTTTAATAACCACATAAATATTATAAAAAATATTTATAACTAAAAGTTTTATACCAAATTATCTTTCAACACATAATTATAATATAAAAAGTACTCCATCCGTTTAAAAAAAAATAACCCTATTTCCTTTTTAATCTGTTTCAAAAAGAATGATCCCTTTCATTTTTTGGCAACACTTTAATCTTAACTTTCCACGTGATATGTTTAAGACCATAATATTAAAAGGCATTTTAATACATTTGACATAACTCTAATTTAGAATCACAAAATTAGAAAAAAAAATTTCTTAAATTTTGTTACAAATCAAACTAGATTAATTTTTTTTTAAACGAAGGAAATAATACTTAAATAAAATGTTGGGCGGTGGTGGATGGATGTGATAGAAATAGTTATAAATTGGTGATGATGCATTTTCAGAAATACTCAGGTGATGATTGCATATTTAGAATACCTTTTAATTTCCAAATGTGACCATCCAAAACACTTGAATTTTGGAAATCCAAATTCCACCAAAAATAAGAAAAAGAAAAGTTTCGTTCAATCGATAGCTTCGTGACTAATAGCTCAGTAAGATACATTATTCGTATAGGATTCATTCAAATTCGTATAGTTAAAATGTTACCTTATATCTTTATCTATATATAAAATTAAAATTATTTTTATGTATAGTAAATATTGAATTTTCCTAATTTCTTCACGTGTATATTTTATTGTATTACAAAATAAAATTTTTAATTTCGCTCATATAAATAGAGTAATAATTTAAATAGGTAAATAAACTCTAAAAAAGGTATAAACTCTAAAATTTTGTTCTAAACCTGGAACAAATGTGAAAATTCTTAATTATATCAAGAGAGATATCGTTATCAAAGCTTTACAAAATTTATTCGTTTTTCACGAGTAATACTAGTCCACTTCAAATTAAAAAAAATAATTTTTTTTTTAAAAACAATCATAATAAATTCCCTCATGGACTCAGATATTCTTATTTTATTATTCTTATTCTACTTTTGACCAAGAGCAATACTGTCATTTGACACGCCTATAATTATTTTTCCAATATTAAAAAACAAGAAGTTAGCATAAACACATTACTCCTTCCATTTTTAATATAGAATTAAATTTCTGTCACTTTTTTTTTATAATTTAAAATAAATAATATATTTAATATTCGAACATTTATTGGTGTTTTTTCCTATTCATTCTTTATTCTATTTTAAACTATATCTAATTTTCATTTTTTTTTAAAAAAAAGCAAAATGATTAAATTAATAAATTATCTTTTAATTAACTTTCTTAAGGTGTGTCGAGATAAATTTATAAATTAAAATATGAGGCATATAAAATTCGTTATCTCTCATAAAATTAGATACATAAATATTTACTAACACTATACACTTTGATTAAACATAGGATTTACATAATTTTTTTCATCGTCATTTTAAAATGTGTCATACGAGTAGATTTGAAATTAGAATACAAGTTCATTACTAAAAAATATGAAAAAATCAATTCAAAAGTTCATTCATTTTAAAACGAACAAAGTCATAAATAATTCTTAATCACTAATTTACTCATATGACATACTTTAAAAGTTCATTTATTTTGAAACGAACAACGTAATAAATAATTCATAATTCCAAATTTACTCGTCTCACAATTTCAAAAGTTCATTTATTTGAAGTAAACAGAGTAATAAGTAATTTGTAATCTCAAATTTAATCGAATGACATAGTAAAAAAAATTCATTTATTTTGAAACGGACGAGCTATAAATAATTCCCTTCCCCTACTCTAAACAAGTTGTATAAATACCCTATGTTCTTCCACAAAGAGAAAATTAAGAAGAAAAAAAAACCCATTAGCCATCTGACACCTTCTCTGACTTGTACCATTTTTCATCCAATACTAAACGCGCATTGATCATTGTATTTCGTGTTTCTGCCGATCATTTCCACCATTTTTTTTTCAGAAACTTTCTTAGAAAGTCTCTGAGAAAATCATGTTTTAAATAAACAAAAAAAACAGAGCATTTTTTTCCCACTATTTTTGTGTTTCTTGAGGTGAAGAAGCCATTTGTTTGTGAAGAAATGGCAGTGTCAAAAACTAACAAGAAGAAGCAGCAGTGTTACATAGCAGTACCATCTCAAATAATAAATTCAATTTCTTCTTCAGGGCTTCAGTCTCTGTTACTGTCTCCAAAGAAAAAAAACCCATCTTTTTCTGTAAAGCTCAAACTTTTGCTTAATAATCCAAGATTCTGGGTTTTATTTGTTTTTGTTTTTGGGTTTGTTGGTATGTTGAAGTTATGGTTCAATTTTGAAACTTTACTTCCTTTTGCACCAAACCCATGTGGGATTTTTCAAGAAAAGACTTCATTTTTAAATGACCATCAAGTTTCTCAGCTCAGTATTGGAGCTCTGAATCTTGGAAATGAAGAAAAAGAAGAAGAAGGGGATGAAAAGAATGAGTTTTGGAAACAACCTGATGGGTTGGGTTATAAACCTTGTTTGGATTTTAGTTCAGAGTATAGAAAAACAAGTTCGGATATTGTTAAAGGAAGGACTAGGTATTTGATGGTTGTGGTTTCTGGTGGAATGAATCAGCAGAGAAATCAGATTGTTGATGCTGTGGTGATTGCAAGGATTCTTGGTGCTGCTCTTGTTGTTCCGATTTTGCAAGTTAATGTCATCTGGGGTGATGAAAGGTTTGGCTTTTCTTGAATTTCTTTATTTCCAGCTCACAAGTTCTGTTATTACTGTTTAATTATCTGTACTTAGGCAACTCTTGTTGAACTTGACTTAACTTCTAATTTTGGAGTTTGAATAGTTAGTTAGTCCAATTTCATCTATTTGAGAACATCAATTTATAGAAATGTTTCAATAGTTTGGTGGAGAACTTGTTATTTACTTAGTGTAACATTGTATATGGTTTTAACAAATTAGATTTGTATGCTATTCTAAGGTGTTTTTGATTTCTTAGCTTATGTTCTTTGTTGGTTTTCGGTTGCAGTGAGTTCTCCGATATATTTGACTTGGATCACTTTAAGGAAGTATTAGCAAATGATGTAAGAATAGTTTCATCACTTCCATCAACGCACGTAATGACTAGACCTGTGGAGGAGAAAAGGACTCCTCTCCATGCCTCCCCCGAATGGATTCGTTCACATTATACCAGAAAGGTAAAGAGGAATCAATTCAATTAATCTATGAAGTTATTACTTTCCTGGTTTTGGTTCAATAATAAGGACCACTCCTTTAATGGATGGTCCAACAGCCTAATATAATTGAAAGCAAGAGAACGGAAATGGGAAGTGAAAATGATTAAATGGTTTTATTTTCTTTGGGAATTGATGTTCATTGTATGATGGATGGTCTTTACTCTTTAGCATGTTCATGTTATTAGAAAAAATTTAAATTGTTAAACTTGATGGCTATTGAAATTTCTATTGTGGTTAGAGACAATCAAGATTGCTTGTTTATTTGGTTAATACTAAAGTTGATATCTTTGGAAGATATTGAAGTAGTATCTTTTAAGTTGGACAAAGTCTTGAAATTGACTACATGGCAGCTGGAATTAATTTCTACACTCTTGGATTGATACCTAAACCAAAAAATGCAAATACCAATTCAACTCTTCTAGACTTATTTATAATGATATTTACTTGTGTTTCTTGGAAACAATATCTCTACCCTACAAAGGTAAGGGTAAGGTTTGCGTACGTCCCGCTTGTGGGACCATATTGAGTATGTTGTTGTTTGTTTTATCTAAGAGGAGTGGTCGGTGAGTGAAGTTGAAACAAGTTTTGGGATACTACAGAGGAACTCAATTTGATTGTTGAATTGATTTCTTGCAGCTTAGGAGGGATGGTGTTCTACTTTTGCGAAGCCTTGACTCAAGGCTTTCTAAGGATCTTCCTTCTGATCTTCAAAAACTTCGTTGCAAGGTAAATTTAGTCCTCCTTGTCCTGTAACTGAGTTGAATTTAGACCACTCAAAGATTTCGCAATGCATTTTATGAAAAAATGAAAACTAAATCTTTTATGGGACATTTGCTTCACGAGAAAGTGATACATGAAATGCAATACGGCTAACAATAATAACTAGATTATCTGATTTGTCATCGGATGTTTGTTTTTTTTAATCGTAGACATGGACATACCATGTATTGCAGTCTAGGACATGTCACTTTCTATAAATAGGGCAAAGTTTGTTTGCAATAATAACCTGGTCCTATTCAACTAACTCTGTCTAATGCTTTGTTGTTATATGTAATTATTCGAATAAAACAACTCTCTAAATTTAGGAACTTTGCCTTTTTTATGTTGTATAACTAATTTATTTATACCAACTGCTAATTTTAATAGGAACCCCACCTAATTCCTTCTGTTGGCATTAGCATTCAATTTGACAAAATACTGATTTGTGATCTTGTAGGTGGCGTTTCATGCTTTAAGGTTTTCGCCATCAATCTTAGATCTTGGTAACAAACTTACTGAGAGAATGAGGAGCAAGGGACCATATGTTGCTCTTCATTTGAGAATGGAGAAGGATGTGTGGGTGAGAACAGGATGTCTTCCTGGTTTAAGCCATGAGATTGATGAGATGATAAATAATGAGAGGAAGCAAAGGCCTGAGCTCTTAACTTCGCGTTCAAACATGACCTACCATGATAGGAAGCTTGCTGGTCTCTGCCCTTTGAATGCTTTGGAGGTTACAAGGTTAGCATATATAAGCCTTCATGTATTTCCTTGTTTTGTTGTTGCACTTGAAAATACTTCCCTACTTAAAATTTACTTTCTTTTGATTAGGTTGCTCAAAGCATTGGGTGCACCAAAGAATGCAAGAATCTATTGGGCTGGAGGGATTCCTTTGGGTGGAAAAGAAGCATTGCAACCATTGACAAGTGAATTCCCTCACTTTTTTAACAAAGAGGATCTTGCGTTGCCCGGGGAACTTGAGCCATTTTCCAAGAAAGCATCCCTTATGGCTGCTCTCGACTACATAGTAACCGAAAATAGCAATGTTTTCATGCCATCTCATGGTGGAAACATGGGACATGCTCTCCAGGTATTGATTCTCCTTCCACTATACTTCACTTTCTTGAACAGAATAATGCTAATAGGATTATCTGAACATGTCTGAGCTTTTCTCTAACTATTGGCTGTATTTTATTTTGTCAATAGGGACAAAGGGCCTATGCAGGGCACAAAAAGACTATCACTCCCAACAAAAGACAGATGCTTCGACATTTTCTGAACTCATCACTTTCTGAAACAGAATTCAACAGAATAATACTGGACCTGCATAGAGATTCCTTAGGTCAGCCAGAATTGAGGAAACCAGGAAGGGATGTGACAAAGTACCCTGTCCCAGAGTGCATGTGCAATGGTACTATGAACCATTCATCGACATAACTCCATATCGGTGAAATAACATGTGACGAAGCACCCCTGCAGCTAATCATACATTCTTACAACATCCTGAGAACTTTGGATTAAGCCTCACTGTGATTCAGACGAGCAAACGGGGTGGTTGAGGTGTTATACAATTTTTTTCGACTATGTTTAGAGGCGAATCCTTGGTGGTTATAACTTGTGGTAACATGAGACTGATGCAACAGAACTGGGAAAATGAATCTCTAATACAAAAGCAACATCTTATACAAGTCCAATCCTATTTCTTAGTACTGTATGTTAATAATGTTTAAATGAACCACAGCTTCATTTTATTCAATTCATTCTTTAGAAAATATCAATGTAATCTACCATAGTCAATGTATATGTAATATATATGTATTAATAATGTATATAATCATACAAATTTTTGAGGTATATATGCCATTTTGGTTGTATTTCTTTCTGAGCTAAGTCCCTACATTCTTTAAAATCTATTTTATTTTTATTTCAGTTTAAGAAAATCCTATTCCATTAAACAAGATAAGAATAAGAGGAGACAGAATAATTCACTTATTATTAAATCCTTTTTGTTTAATGTTTACTTATTGGACTTCTCTTTCAGGCTTATCTTATGGAATTAGCTTATTTTATTGACAAATCATTGCAAATAAGAATTTAAATCATAATAATTATGGTTTAGATAGACTTCCAGTTGTACATTATCAACAAAGGAGCTTGGAAGCATGTTGTTTGACCTATTCTTGAGTTCCTATCTGAAAGAAAGTAGTGATGTTCAATCAAATGCTTGCAAAATCATATCTTATACTTGGATTTTAATATAATTTGGTCTAATTATATTTGTTTGGTCAAAGTAATTACTTAATCAACACAAAATTAAGCGTAATTTAAAAGGTTAATAACAATCTCCAATTCTTAAGAGGAATCAAGACACTACCAAATAGAGTTGTGTATCGGTCAATCTGGTTCCGGTTTGAAAATTATCGATTTAACTTTTGGAGCAGCAGTTGGTAAAACAGCTATAAACCATTAAAAGAGCTAAAAAAAAGATAGTATCGATTATTGATCATTATCGGATAGGTTATGAGTTAGGCCTAAATATACATTGAGCCTTAACAATGGGAGCTTGGACTTGGCTTTAACATAAAAACACAATTTTTCCCTGTATAAAGAAATCAACTGAAACACCTCATAACAAAGGCAGTCTTTGCTCAGCAATCAATGACAATGATGGCACCAAACTAAAATAGAAATAGGCAAATTATATATAAAAATACACCACCAAGAAGACCATCAACATAATATCCTTCCAACTCATTTTACAAAATTATCAATTATTCGATAAAACATATCGCGCCTCTTGATAAATGCTTATGTATTAGTATTTTCTTAAAGAATCGGACACTGTCAAAATCTTAGTTCACTTGTTGGCTCTTGAAAATAGAGCCAGAGTTGTCAAGTTACTGGAATGAGAGTAAAGATACGCCCCGTTGAGTCCATGCTGGCTGAAGATTCTCCTCTACGCATCGCCATAGCATCACGAAATGAAATCACCTTTATTGTACTAGACTTCACTGCACAATCTGAAAGAGAATTGATATAGTTACACATCATTTAGCATGCAGCAGTGTCCAGCTTGGCTGCAGGAAAGAGATGAGGTTTTGGCATCACAAATGATCATCCCATTCAGTGAGGCTGGCCTATTGCAATGTGTTGATTGAAGATTTGGTCTCAACCAAGATAGGAGACTCTTCAGTGGAGTGTGGCCATAATGGTGAAAGAGCTACCACCTTCCCAATGATAATCAAAGTTGGCGACTCTAGCTGGTGAGATACAATATCATCAGCAAGATTCTTCAGTTCTGCAAACACCTGAATGAATTACATGGAAACTGTATCAGCGATGCAATACCACACCCTCGTCATGCCGAATGCTTAAGTAGGCAGAAAAGAAACTTGCCTAAAGTAGCAAAGAAAAACACACTTCCCTCCGGTTGTTTCGGATATTACATTAATAAGCACAATGACCAGGTCTAATTGTGAAGGTTACCCCTAGTCCAATTGCTTACCCATGTGATAAAACACTACATGCACAATCGCTATTTTCCAAGAAAACAAAAAACAAGCATTATTTCAAATAGCTTCTCCAAGTTAGAGATCTGAAACAACCTTCCAACATATTTCTAAACTTTATGCAAGTGCTGCTTTCACGACCATGTTGACCATACCAACCAATGAAGTTGAACATGATGTGAGAGAGGTGGTAGCTTTAAGGCAAAGCCTATGAATGTAGTATTCCTAAAAACCTAGAGCTCTGAAATCAATGGAGTGGCATGTGACGGAAAAAAAAAATCTGTTGTATACCATCTAAGGTCAAACTTAACTTCATCTTTAAAAGAGGCCATCAAATTGATTCTAATGATGTCAATATACCCCATTAGGGACCAAGAATACTTGCACTATTTTGTTGCAATCTCTGTGCAAATTAAAGTGCTTTGTCTCATTTGGAAGGTTAACATCAGAAAAATATCAAAACCTAGGGGAAAAGTAAAGGTCCATTTGGCAGAAGGACCTTTAGTTGCAACATCCATTCTGTTCTACTACCTTTTTTATAAACTGAAGTAACATATCTAATTTATAGAGAGGAGGGAGTTGAAATGTTCCATAAAGAAGGAAATATTCATTTAAACATCCTCTCCATAAATGCATGTCTATGAATTACTGTTCTAACTTCTCGCTTGCAGAAACCAAATAACAATTGATTTATTCTCAAAGGTAGCAAACAAAAGCAGCAGCCCAGCCAAATAACGAGGGAAAAGTGAAAGAGAAGCAACTGAGCTCGCTTACCATGCGTTGTTGAGGTGTTGTTCCTCGCTCAATGGCAACAGCTGGTGTATCAGTTGGCAACCCATGATGTATGAGCTTTGAGGCCAGGGAAGGAAGCGTTGACAAGCCCATATAAACAACTAATGTAGAGTCGGGGTCAGCCGCATTCTCTGCAACAAAAAGTGGGTCTGTTCCTCCTTTTCTTGAGTGACCAGTGAGAAATCTAACACTATTTGCGACACCCCGATGGGTTAATGGAATTCCCAACTCCGCCGATATCCCAGATGCTGCAGTAATACCTGAAATGAAATGACCAGAATGAGGCTACCTCCAGTTGTGTATGACAGAATCAGATTTCACTTTGACCAGTATATCACACTTCTTCCATTATATATTTACTTACACACGACACATAACTAGCCCACTCTCACCTATAAAAATTTACACTTGAAAGTGCTGGTGGAGTCTGAAAGCAAATTAAATCCTTTAGTAGACTAAAGGGATTACCCATGACCCAAATATTGGTAAACATTTAACTGCATAAGTGATTTTGAATGTTGGCAGATGCAGCAATAGCTGCCTTTTGGAGAACACATAGTTTAGCTTATGAATCGGCTCATAATAAGTAAAGATATAGGATTCTCAAGGGAGAATCTGTAAAGTTCTTTCAGAAAAACTAATGTCCTCTTCAACAGAGGCCAAGATTTAAATGTTGACATCTAAACTAAATGGAAAATCTTGTAAAGACAGATAGAATTTGAAAAAAAGACGTGATTTACTTGAAGTTGCAAACCTATGTTTATCACGGAGAGAACTTGCCTCTTGTTCGCTAAACTAATACTGACAAAAACTTACTTTCTTCGACCAGTATGTACATACTCCTCTAAATTGAAACATCTTCCATAATTAAAAAATATTCTTAGTGAGAGTTTGCAAGCCAACTGAATGACACTTGGGAAGATTCACATTCTGCAGTTTTCAGCTCAATCAAGTTCTTTGCAGGATTCACAAACTTATCATACCTGGAATAACTTTAACTTGAATTCCCTTTTGTTGAAGAAAATCCATCTCTTCTCCTCCTCGTCCAAATACCTGATATTCCAACAAATGCTCCAAACTTTCAACTCTGTAATTATTAAAACCCACTATATAGAAATGTATAAGCATACACCAAACACCTAATCCAGAGACATACCAGTGGGTCACCTCCTTTTAGTCTCACAACATTGGCCCCAGCTTCAGCAAAACTCAGAAGCAACTCATGAATTTCTTCCTGTGAAATGCAAAATACACAAAGATGTCATAAGCAAATTGCAAGCTGACTTTTTATCATGATCACATGCAGAAGAAAAATATTCAGCTAATTAAGAAGCTTGTAGCATTTAGATTTTCAACCATCAATGCCACCAATAATGCATAGACTAAATTATACCACTTGAGCCATGAGATTTCATATCTAGGATAATTCAGGTATCACCTAAACACACAGAAAAGTAGAAAGGCTATAGCTTTTCCACCATTACCATAGAAGCCAATCCCACTATTGCCTTTCAGAACTATATATATTCTTTTTGAGAATACCCCAGCACTGAGAACAATGGTTGGAAAGCCCAATTTTCACATAGAAGTTCTTTATAGTTTTCATCCAACCATCCCAAGCATTTCTAAATGATTAAGTTCCCACTATTAGAAGCCCAAATGTCACAAGTTTGACAACAAAAGCATCAATCCACTTGAAGGAAATTCATGCATCAATGAAAGACTTAAAGTTGTCCATACAAGGATCAACATCACTCAAATTTATGATGCATTTTCAACTATAAATCTAGAACACAGTCCACTTTAAGGAATCCAAAATCCTCAAATCAAACAAACATAAGCAGATATGTTCAATGACAACCAAAGAAATTGCACAAACCTGAGTTCTGCTATGATAACCAGCAGTTTTACCAACATAGAGAAGCCTAGCATCAGGACCAACCAAATCCAAGACTTCATTAGAAACCAATCTATCATACAACAAAAGATCAGCATTCTGAATAACTCTCAAAGCCTTAACAGTCAACAACTCAGGATCACCTGGTCCAGTACCCACCAAGAACACATTCCCAGGCCCTTTTCTATCACACCCTCCTTCCCCTTCTCTCTTCTCCCTCAAAACCTGAAGCATTTTCTTCAGTTCAGGCAGCTGCAAAGCTATGTCATAGTCCCTCACGTAGCTAGGATCAGGTAAAATTGGGCAAGAACTAGATTGTTGCTCCAATTCATTCTTGTATATCCAACTATCCCTTTGGTATCTCTCAATTGAATGCTTCTCAGTAAAAGGGGAAGAAGAAGAAGATGATGCATAGTTAATACAACAAACAGGATTAACACAAAAAGATTTGATTTTTGTCAATTGGGTTGCTCCAGAAGAAGATGAAATTGAAGGAATTCTACTCACAAGAGCCATACCCTTTTCTTTTCAAGAAGATGAGGGACACACACCCCAGTGAGAGTTAAAGGTGTAAACTTTTTTTCTCTAAAATGTAGAGTAGATTTCAGAGGGAATAATATATGTGTGTCAAAAAGGGACCTCTAATTTATGAACTTCAAAGGGTCATGAGAAGGCAATTTTCAGTAGCTTTTGATGGTCTGAAAGAGACGAGCATCAAAAACAAATCAAGAAATGAGCCAACTTGAGGCCCCTTAAAGCCCCAAGTAGGATATCTTGACCTTTGGAAGGAGGCGGCGCGAGGGGGGTGGATAAGAGAAGGCAAATAAATTTGTACTTGCTCTCTATGAAGAAGGCCTCAATTTCGACCAAATGCATTCAACTAAAAATTAAAATTATGAGATCTATCTTGCAAATTTCAAATTTGATACTCCCTTCGTTTCAAAAAAATTGATCTAGTTTAATTTGGAACGGAGTTTAATAAAAGAAAGAAGACTTTTTAATCTTATGGTTCTAAATTAAAGTTATGTTAAATGTAACAAAATATCCTTTAATCTTATAGTCTTAAACATGCTACGTGGAAAGTTAAAATTAAAGTGTTGCCAAAAAAGGAAAAGGGTCATTCTTTTTGAAACAAATTAAAAAGGAAATATGGACATTCTTTTTTAAACGGAGGAAGTACTAGATTATACATTCTCCGTTTTAAGATAGTTGTCATATTTCATTGTTCGAAAGTAAATTTAACTAATTTTAAAACCTAAATTTTATTTGATTAATTTGAAATTTTAAAATTAAAAGAAAAAATATACAAATAGTACTAGAAATTCTTTTTCTCATATTAATATAAGTAAGAATATATTTTAAAATATTAATTGATATTTATATTATTCAACTAAAAAACAATTTAAAAGAAATTAGGAAGAAAATCATAAACTAGGAACCACTTTATAATGACAAATAACATACCTACGTAGACAATTTTTTGAGTAAGTATCCCAATATACTACGTAATTATTCATCATAGTTATAATTTGCTATATTATTATTTGTGACTAATATCATACATTAATTACGTGGGCTAACTTCGAGTTTGTAAAAATTAGTCACGTTTGTATATGTATAATTCGTTAGAATACACAAATATATATCTATCATATACAATTATCTGAACGATATACATATAAAATTCACCTTTTTACCACTCTGTGCCCTTTCGCGATTACCTCTCCCAATCTGCTCATCTCTCTCCTCCCTCTCCCAATCTCGCTTGTCATACATACAAATATATATGGATGATATACAATTATCTAACCTTATACATATACAATTCACCTCTCTCCTACTCTTTGCCCTCTCAATCGCCTCTCTCCTACCTCCCAGTCTGGCTCTCCTCTCTTCTTCCTATAACATGTAGTTACGAATTGTAATTATCAAATTATAGCTATATAGAGTAATTAAGCTATTTTTGAGTGGCTATATGTGAAAGTTTCTCAAAAATAAAAAAAGGCTAGCCAACTTATTTCATTGAAAGCATGTACCACCTTTTTTTGTTGTTGGGCTTTATCCTCCTTAGAAGGTTCACACATACATGTGCGATCCAAATGTTACTCCCAAGTCCTAATTGAAGTGTGATACAAATTGGGCAACTTTCACATATAGCAAATAAAAAATTTATATTTGTATGCTATAGTAAATTTTGCATAATTGCGCTCCATAGCAAACATAGAAATTGTATAATTAAACTGTATAATTCGCTATACATATACAGTTGAAGCAAACTGTATAAAACGAAGTGTATAAAACAAGAAAGAGAAAGACACTTGGGCAGAGAACTGTATAAAAACGAAGTGTATAAAACGAATTGTATTATTATAAGTGTATAGTACTATTATATACAATTTGAATTTGTATAAAATGAGAAAGAGAGAAAGACAAAAGAGACTTGACAAGGAATATACAATTGAATCGAATTGTATAAAATGAGAAAGAGAGAAATTAGATACAATTTGAAAATTGTATAAAACGAGAAAGAGAGAAAGGCAAAAGAAACTGGGCAGGGGAGTATTTTATTGTATAATTATAAGTGTATAGGACGAAAATATATGCACTTGCATGTGTATATATAATTTTTTCACGCTTTATACAAACAGAAACACAACTTATACATTTCGCTTCTGTTTGTATAAGTGAGAAAGGCGAGGGTGGCGAGCGAGATTTGGGAGAGTGGTGAGCGAGATGTGGAAGAGGGGAGAGAGGGGAACAAAAATATATGTATTTATACAATTTTCTCTGCTTTATACAATTAGAAACAATTTTTATACACTTGTGTTTGTATAAAAAGTGAGGAAGCGAAGGAGAGATTGGAGGAGAGTGGCGAGCGAGATATTTGGGAGAGAGGCGCCTGGCAATTTTTTGCAAAGGTTTGCTATGAAGCACAATTAAATCAAACCCTAGCTACTCCATTTATTTTAGATTATTAGTTTGCTATTATATACAATTTTCCCATAAAAATTTATGGGAAAATACACAAGTACCCATCAATTTATGCCAGAAATTTTAGAGACACATTTATACTATGCAAAGGTCTTATTACCCTCAAACTTATTTTATAAGTAATTTTCTATCCCCTTTCGGCCTACGTGGCACTAGCTTGAAAGAAAAAATCAACTAGCATTGGGTCCACAAGATAGTGCCACGTAGGCCGAAAAGGGGTGAAAAATTATTGATAAAATAAGTTCAGGGGTAAGAGGTTGAAAAAGCCCAAAAAAGAAAAAATTATGCGGTTAAGCAAATTTATACTACATAATTACTCATCATAGTTATAGTTTGCTATATTATCATTTGTGACTAATATTATACATTAATTACGTGGGCTAACTTCGAGTTTGTATAAATTAGTCACGTTTGCATATGTATAATTCGTCAGAATACACAAATATATATGTATCATATACAATTATCTAACCGATATACATATACAATTCACCTTTTTACCACTATCTGCCCTCTCGCAATTGCCTCTCCCAATCTCGCTCATCTCTCTCCTCCCTCTCCCAATCTCGCTTGTCATACATACAAATACATATGGATGATATACAATTATCTAACCTTATACATATACAATTCATCTCTCTCCCACTCTTTGCCCTCTCAATCGCCTCTCTCCTACCTCTCTCAGTCTGGCTGTCCTCTCTCCTTCCTATAACATGCAGCTACGAATTGTAATTATCAAATTATAACTATATAGAGTAATTAAGCTATTTTGAGTGGCTATATCTGAAAGTTTCTCAAAAATAAAAAAAGGCTATCCAAACTTATTTCATTGAAAGCATGTAGCTTTATTCTCCATAGAAGGTTCACAGATACATGTGCGATCCAATTGTTACTCCCAAGTCCTAATTGAAGTGTGATAAAAATCTATAGGAAAATGCATAAGTACCCATCAATTTATGTCAGAAATTTTAGAGACATATTTATACTATACAAAGGTCCTATTACCCCCAAACTTATTTTATAAATAATTTTCTACTCCTTTTCGACCTACGTGGCACTAGCTTGAAAGAAAAAATCAACCAGCGTTGGGCCCACAAGATAGTGTCACGTCGGCCGAAAAGGGGTAGAAAATTATTGATACAATAAGTTCAGGGGTAATAAGACTTTAGTATAGTATAAGTGTGTCTCTAAGATTTCGAACATAGGTTGAGAGATACTTGTGCGTTATCCCAAAATCTATAGAAAATCCAAAAAATTCAATGGAGGAAAAAAAAGGAGAATTTTTTTCATGTATGTCTAACTTTCTTGAAATGAAATACTCCACAAATTAAACACATTTCAAGAGATTATATATGTTAATTTAGGAATAATCATTTCATGTGATTATAATTAAAAATAATTATTTAATATCGTTTTTAACACCTTCATTTATCATCGTCTCGTATACTCAAATAAACGAATATAAAGGTGAATGTATGATAATGAATAACGCTGAGAGAGATGTTTGGTTTCATTTGCCTATACATTATTTTCTTCTTCTATGACAATAGGTTTTTGTGTACAATTTTGCAAGTAATCACTAGTCAATAAACTCTAATATTTTTTTTTTAATAATTGTGCAAACTTTACATCGACTCACTCACACTCCATTGTTTATTAATTTGTATTTGGAATCCCTTTGTATTTTTAAGGTATATTATTGACTAAAAAGAAAAAGACTCCATACTTAAATCATATCCCAAGTCATCGTCCTCTCCCTACTTAATTAACTCTAATACTTCCTCTTATATCATATTATTTGGTTCACGTTGATTTTTAAAAGAAATTTTATGAGTATTTTTATTAATGAAATTTTAAAATTTTATATTGACTATTATTATTTTATATAATTATTTAATACTAAGGGTAAAAAAGATAAAAATATAATAAAACTCTCTTGATTTTTTAACTCAAACACATAAATTGAAGCATGCACCTATTTTTAGTAACGAAAAAAAGATAAAAATTCCCTTAAACTATTGAAAATGGCAAGCATACTAAAAATAGATGTCCAATATTAATTATCAATTTGAATAATCAATAAACAATTAGTCACTTTTTTCCAAATTTGCCCTCAAGGATAGTATAGTTCAATTGAAAAGTTAGATAGACTTTTGATATTCTTGATATAGTAAGATTAAATTAGTCAAATTACATCTCGTATTAAATTTTCCTATAGGGGTATGCATGATCTTAACATGACGAACAATTGTGAACGTAGGAAGTATATGTATACCCTTCGTTATACTATTAGGACACCAAAGTCCTTGCCCTCTAAAAAGTGAAATACTTGTATCTTTTACATTAACAAATCGACAAATGCATCTACCTCATATTTTACTTAAATTTAACCTTATGAGTGTTTCGTGTATTATAATTCATCAAATAGTACTCTATAGCTCTTCAAAAATAAATTAACCACTCAAATTTATCAAATTAAATAATACAAAAATATGTAAAAGTACAAATTAATTTCCCCTTTCTCTATACAACTAGCACTAGAATCAAATGAGAGTCATAGATAGACCTTATTTGTTGCTCCACAGAGCTAACTAGCTAGCTATTACAACAACTTGGATCTCTATATTCTTCGTGAAACTAACTTTTGTAGATATTATTTGAATGACTTGATAGTGTAAGAAGTTATTGACACTACAAACGCGAAACTTGTGAGTTGATGGGGAAGTAAGAAATAGGAATTGGAGCTTTTGATGATGATTTCTTTTTGGTGTTTGTAATTGATGATTTTGACTTGTTTGCATCATCACAAACTCTTGAAGGAACATTGCTAGTGAAACAACTGAACAAACCTGAAAATAAAGCCATATTATGAATGTTTTTGTTAAATAATATGATTATATATTATAAACCATACAACAAGTATTTATATTAGTGAAAAGGTCTCTTAGCTTGTTTGATAAGCTTGGTGGCCAAGTAAATTAATAAATAAATATATATGATGAGGTCCATGTGTTTTCAACCTTCCATCAATTCTAAATTTTAACTTGTCTTTCTCATGAATTATTCTACTAATAACTTAATA
This sequence comes from Solanum pennellii, assembly GCF_001406875.1. Classification (NCBI taxonomy): domain Eukaryota; kingdom Viridiplantae; phylum Streptophyta; class Magnoliopsida; order Solanales; family Solanaceae; genus Solanum; species Solanum pennellii. The sequence continues at coordinate 91,386,745 of NC_028637.1, forward strand.
ATTAAGTTGTTGGTTAATTATAGCAGTATTGACTAGGGAAGTGTAAATCTTTTTAATAAGGTGTGAGTCACTGAGGTATAAGTTATAATTAAGCTATAACAATTCTAAAAATAAAATGCATATTATTTTATTACACATTTGGTTAGAGGTATTTTGGCAGTTTTAATATTATTTATCTCATGATTTTATGTTTTAGTGACAGATTAACATTACCGTTAAAAATAAAAAAAATTTAGAAGCACTTTTTGAAAGTTATTTTTTTAAAAAGTGCTTTTAAAAAATAACAATTTATGTTTGATTAATTCATTTAGAAAGTGTTTTTTATAAGCAAATCGTGTTTGACTAATTTTTTTTAAAAAATACTTTTAAGAATCAAATTTTTTTAAAAAAGGACAATTATTATAAAGTTTTAGTTCCTAACATAATTTTTTTAATTATGTTCAGACTTGTACTGTGACGTACGTATTAAACTAAGAGTAGAGCTAAATGGCACGACACTTTTTGGCATAAATTGATAAGACGCGGTTAAATATCTAAATAGCCCTTTGGCTTCAAAATCACTTGTCTTTTCCTCCCAACAAGAAAATCGCTCTTTGACTTTTTCTTTCTTATTTATTCTCTTTCTCTCTTTACTTCTTTTTTCCTTCTTTCAATTTATAATTATTTGATAGATTTATCACGTATGTATCTATTATATATATATATATATATATATATATAATTTAGCTTTCTCCATTCTTTGCCCTCTCTCACTTGCCTCTTCACTTACTCTCCCAATCTTGCTCGCCCCACTCCTTCCTCAGACATCTATTAATCATAATTAAAAGTTATAATTTAAAAGCACAATTATAGTTATTTTTTAAATGGCGATATGTGAAAATTACACTGAAAAAATTATCTTTTTGATCACTAATTTTGAAGGAAATTGTTGTACAACTTCTCTTATATACTCGTATTGAAGTCTATTAAATATAATAAAGCGGATGTTTTAAAATTTTTAAGACCTTAAGCCAAAACATTTTTTCTACAAACTGGACCATGTTTTTGTTTTTTTTTTGATTTTGCTAATAACCTCAATGATTATTGACCTAATTTGTTCATTATCCCATTTTCTACGATGAATAAATAAATAAATAAATAAATCATAATCTTTTCACCAAAGCCATTTAAATACAGAACTTTTACTTTTTGTTGCATATACTTTTCAGCGGCCATTCATTTCACAAACTTTTCACTTTCCTGATGAAGATGGAAGAAATACACAATAATAATAATAATTTATACTGTATAGTATAATACAACTGACATAAAATATTAAAAGTATTATTATCAAAATCACAAAAACTTAAAAATGATAATAATAATAGTAATTTTCTTTTTCGAATTGATTTCCTCTCAAAATTTCGAAAAAAGAACGTTAGAATTACAATGCATATGTAACTCCGTAACCGCAAAATTAGTAAAAATATAAAAGAACCTTACAAAAAAAATTGTAAAGGGTATGAAATTAAATATAAATCAAATTTCTTGGACAATGTAAAATTTATGATTTTACTTTTGAGAATAATTTGAGTATAAAAAATTAATGAGATTATCCAATTACCCTCAACTCTTCACACAAATTTCGAAATTATCAACATTTTCTTGCTCCTGTCACAAATTGGTGTCTTTTGTGATTTTGTGACGCTATTTTCCTAAACAATATTAAAATTTTGAAGATGTCAATTTTATGAACACCTTTGAAGTTTTTCTATTTATGCTTATGATTAACATTCGTTTGAAAATATAATTAGATATAGTTATACAATTCAACATATATATCTATCTGATAAAGTATATTTAATCGACACGTAACTAAATATAATGGAGAGAAAGCAATTACATTTTTTTCAATTGTCAAGATCGAAAATTGAGAATTATTAATAATTACATGATGTATTTTCCAAGTTGCTTTTTTACTCCATAAATACAACAATATATATAAAAGATATCAAAATCTAAATTCAATCAATCATTAACCTCCAAAACTTATCTATTTATAAAATTCAACATTCATATTCCAACTTCTTAGCTGATAGTTTGAATCCGACCCAATCCATCCATTTGCACAACCCTAATTAATCGCGATTGATTCAATCAACTGGAGTTGATTATAACTACAAGCGCGAAAATTGTGAGTTTATAGGGAAATAAGAAAGAATAATTGGAGCACTTGATGATGATTTCTTTTTGGTCTTTGCAACTGATGAATTTGACTTGTTTGCATCATCACAAACTCTTGAAGACACACTGTTGCTACTAAAACAGCTCAACAAACTTGAAAAAAATGTCATATCTTATAAAAAAAATAATCTTTTTTTAGCTATTTGCTAATAAAATAGATTTAAAAAAAATTCTATTGAGAGTTTTTAGCTAATAGAACTACTAGAAGAAGAACTATATATAGGAAAATTAATTAATTAAAGATGTACACTTAATTATGTGGCTTTTATTTTCTTGTTGACCAAGTAAATTTAAAAAATGCATGAATGATGAGCTAGGTCCATTTTTCTTTATCAGTCTTTATCATCCCTGTGGTGCTTCCTACTGCCTTCACAAATTTTTTGTACTTTTGGGTATATTTGATATTTTTTTTTTGTTTTCGTCCGAAATTCGGAGCTTATATTGAAGCTCCGATTGAATTAAAATCACGTACTGTAGAACCCATTTAAGAATAACACTCTCAACAAGATTTTATCCATACTCAAAACTCAAACCGAAGATATCTCGTTAAGGCTGAAGCACTCTCACCAGTGCTTTCTGTTTGTTTCGACTTATTTTTTTTAGTTTGATGTCATATAAAATTTAAAACAAAAAATGTTGTACACATCATTTAAGGAAATAATTCAAAAACGATTTTTTTTCCTTGAAATGTGATTATAGTGTGATTTTTGTAATAGATATTTCAATGGCAAACGTCTTGTCTATATTTTTGTCATGTTGTATCCGCAAATTCATTTATATTTTAAAGTAAATGAAATAATACTTCAACCTTAAATTTGATTATGAAATATCTTATTTTATTTCGCGTCAAAATATATAAGTGTTTTCAATTTATGTTTGAAATTTGAGAGACATACTTATACTATACTAAGGTTCTATTACTGTCAAACTTATTTTTTAGATAATTTTTACTTTTTTTCGGCCTATGTAGCACTATCAACCAGATAGCTTTAGAAAATTGTCAACACTCGTTGGGCTAGAAAAAAAGTGTCACGTATGTTGAAAAGAGACAGAATATTATTTATAAAAGTAAATTAAAAAGATAATAAAACCTAATTTAGATGTGTCTATGAAATTTCGATCATATCTCGTACATTCACATTTGAGTATAATTGATAATTAAATAAAGGAAGATGAAGAAAAAGCATACAGAAGTTGCGCAGGTCTATTTTCTTGCTTGGCAAGGAGAATCACTTCACTTTGTTTTTTTGTTGAATTTTCTACGCGTCATCTTTGACCCAAATTGATTAATTTCGTGCTCTTTTTAGGTTGAAATTAATTATTTCGAGAAAATGATCTAATTTAATTGAATATAGAATTCAAAAAGATAAGAATATTTTTTATTTTATTTGTTTTAATTTAAAATTATGTTAAATATATTAGATTATTTTTTAATTTTACGGCTTCAAATATATGATGCGAAAAGCTAAAATTAAAAAATTTATTTTAAAAAAAGATATTTAATTTAAAATAGTCTAAAACGGTTAGGTCATTATTCTTTGGGAATATATCTTAACATAGTCTTTTTCATAATTAGTCTTGCATAGTTGTCTAGGTTAGGTAGCAAGTGATGAGACATGAACCAATTTCGAAGTTGATGCATAATATATTCTTTTATCTCTATTCACTGTAATAAAAATAATTATTAGCTGTATTAAATATTAATATTAATAAAAAATATTAAAGTTTTTATCAATATTATTAGTTAAGTGTCATTAGAATTAATATTGTTAAAAACTTTAAAAACATATATAAATAGTATTAATTGCCGCTAAAAATATATATTTAGCGATATTAATTATCGCTAATGATATTTTTTATATAGTGATTGGTAGATTGTAAAGTTTGATTACTAATAAGGTTTTTAACTAAATGAATGAATTGAACTGAATTTAGATATATTAAAATGAATTGAGTTAATAATTCTATTGATTAAAAGTCTTGAGTACTTTTGGTATTACCAAATAAACATCATGTAGTATGGATGTATATATCGCCCAACATAATTATATTTTATCATACACTTGTAGTTGCTACAAAAAGTTAATCACTCACTTAAATTAATCATGCTATAATAATTGGTCAAATATAAAATCAAATCATAAATTAATTCGACAATATATATATATATATATATATATAAATTTAATAAAATTTAAATCTAATTGATCATTACAATCTCAATCTCCAAGGCTATAGTCTCTCTCTATATAATAAAATTGAACATGCATATTCCAGCTTGTTAGTGCAAACTTAAGAGTTACATTCTATCCGATCTGATTCAATCCATTCATTTGCAGAATTTTAATAAATTCAAGCAACTCGAGTTGACTATTATCACAAACTCTTGAAGAAACACTGTTGCTATTGATACAACTCAATAAAACTGAAAAAAATGTCATATCTTATGATTTTATTTTTTTTCTAATAAAGGATATATAATTCTTTTTGTACTGAGAGTTAGCTAAATAGAACCATCAGAAGAAGAACTATATGTAGGGAAATTAATTAAAGATGTACACTTAATTAAAGAAATTAACTTTTTTGTTGACCAAGTAAAAATTAAAAAAGAAGATACATAATGAGGTTCATTTTTCTTTATCAATCCCTATCACCCCTCATTTTAAAAAAAATATTTTTGGCAATTTATGTAATTATACTTTCCGTTCATTTTAATTTATTTGTTTTACTATGACTTAAAAAGATTATTTTTTTTTTTGAATATTGTGGATTTGGTCCAAGAAAAAAAAATGATGGTTCAGGTAAGCAAACCATGCATCTCAAACACGAAAACAAAACTCGACTTGAAATATTTACTTAAATACATTATTAAAACTACTAGCTTATTATTAATTAGTGTATTTATTACGTAGCAGAAACATTCTTTTTTAAAAAATAAAAAATAAAAAGAACTATTCCTCAGGACCTCAACCTTCATGGTCATTCCATACGTCCGCTATTATTTATCAAGATAACATCATGCATAATTTTTTTAAAAAAATTTAATATAAGAGTAATTAATTAATATGACCCTAGTATCAATTATTAATTAAAAATGATAAATTTTTTTATATTAAATTAGTCTTGTGACTTTAAGATGAATACTTTTTGAAACTAGTAGTTATGTAGTAGCTGGAATAGTCTGATGGATCCTTATATTTGTATATGTATGTATTCTGAACCCTTTTACTCAACCTTTTGTCATCTGGACCCCTGAACTCATTCAAACAAAATATTTTAAACACAATTTTTGATGTGGTATGATGCACGTTGGCAAAAAAATAAAAAAGTTATTCACATATGAATATTAATATGAAAAGAACATTAAATTTAAAAGATAAATAAATGAAAAGAAAGAAAAAAAAAAGAGGGAGTCATCTTCTTCAAACTCATAGCTGCCTCGCCCCCCTCCCCCCACCCCAATCGCTGCCCCTACACCAACCAAATTTCTTATATTCATTCCACTTCTTTCCTTCTTTCTTTGGATTCACCCACCATTTTCCTTGTTCTGCTTCTTAACACCCCACATATTGTCCCACCCCTAAATATTTTCTCAAAGTTCATTCTTTTTGCTGCAAATCAATTTTCCTCATAGTTCTTTTCGATTTGTCATATTTATTTTTCCAAAACTTCAATTTTGTGTGTATTTTTTTTGTGATTGTGGGTATAAGGTACTGAAAAATGAAAAACTCTTGATAAGCTTGAAGAAGCTTTAAGAATAATAAATGGTTTTTGTGAATTTATGACTACATCGAGCCGTCATCGTGAAGATCAACAAAATCAAACCAACAAAGATACAATACAATCAACACAAAAAAGAGATGAGTAAATCGAAAGCAAAAATAAAAGGGAAGAAATTTAAAGAAAAAAATCGAAAAAAGGCAAGAGAAAAGCTTAAATTTGTCTAACAATGGTGTTGAGTGAAAAATAAAGAAGAGATGGTCTTTAAAGGTAAAAATCTGACTTTTCAAGGCGTCTGACGCTCTAGTTTTGTGTGTGTCACATGCTCCATGTATAATCTTTCCACATAGTATGTCACATCAAAAATTATGTTTAAAATGATGTGGTGGATGGGTTCAGGGGTTCAAATGATAAAAGGGTAAGTAGAAGGGTTGAGAATACAAACAGATACAAGTACAAGGGTCCATCAAACCATTTCGCCAGAAAGTAATTATTAAGGGCAAAATTGGAAAAAGTGACTAATTATTTCTTGATGGTTTAAATTAACAATAATTTTGGACAACTATTTTTAGTATACTTGGCAAATAATAGCGAATGGAGGGAGTATTTTTTTAATTGGTTTAGAAAAGAATGACGCTTTTTCTTTTTTAATTTTTATTATATAATTAAATTATTTTTTTATTTTCTTAATCTTCGGGCTAAGTCAAATCATGTCACTTTTTTTAAAAAACGGAAGGATTAAACTTTTGGCTCGTGTCTGCTTTTGGTATTAAAATAATTTTTTGTTTGTTTAGGCCTCATTTGTTTCCATTAAGATTAAGAGGTCTGAATCTGAATACACATCCGAATATTAAGATTAGCATTAAGATTCAGGTGTTTTGATCTGAATATTAAGATGTGGTCTCTAAATCTGAACACTAAATAATTAATACTGTTTGTTTCAATATCTGAATGTGCATGTGAATTTAACATTAAATTAATAAAAATATCATAAAAATTTCATTTCAACAAAATATATCGTTTTTGATTAAAAAAAAAGTTTTAAAACTTTTAATAATCATGATTTGGAAGTACAATTTTTTTCATTAAAAACCTTGATAAATGTCAATACACCAACAATGTTCTTGACATAGTCAATACAAGAAAATTATTAATATAAAAAAAACTTGAAAGGATTTATGAAAACTTACCGATTCAAGAGAGAAAAAATAGTGTTTGATTGAGAAAAGAGAGAGAAAGTTATCAAAACTCACTGTATCAGTGAGTAAAAGTATACAACACAGCTTCCTGTGGATAGCTGGCCATCAATGGTGATCGACAAAGAATGAGAAGAAGAGAAGAAGGGAGATTTTGTGAATTCAGCCAGGCAAAAACTGCACTTCCATACATCAACAATACACTATATACATGTGATTGAGAATCTTCTAGAAAGGAATCAAAAAATAACTAACTAAGTAACTAACTAATCTAACTAACTAACAGAATTTGTTAATGCACTGTTAAGCTACTGTTAACATAGATAATTAGTTACAATTCTCAATACCCCTCCTCAAGTTGGTGGTAATGATCTTACAGCCAACTTGTTCAAGATTGCAGCATGCTTGACACCATTGAGAGACTTAGTAAAAATATCTGCCAATTGTTCATTTGTAGGCACATGTTGGATTGAGATCAGCCCCTCCTGCAGCTTATCTCGTACAAAATGGCAATCCACTTCAATGTGTTTGGTTCTTTCATGGAAGACAGGATTATGTGCTATGTGAATGGCAGCTTGGCTATCACAATACACAGCAATGGGAGAAGTGTGAGGAATAGTTAACTCAATGATCAGTCTTTGTAACCAAACCAATTCACCTACCACTTTCCTAAGTGATCTGTATTCAGCTTCTGCAGATGATAATGAAATTATTTCTTGTTTCTTAGACTTCCAGCTAATAGGGCTGTCTCCAAGTAATACTAAGTAACCACTTACAGACCTTCTGGAATCTGGACATGTAGCCCAATCTGAATCACAGTATGCTCTCATGTTACAATCAGGATTTCTTGACAAATAAACTCCCAATGTAGGATCCTGTTTTATATATCTAAGTAGGTGAAAAGCTGCCTGTAGATGAGGAAGTCTAGGATCCTGCATGTACTGGCTCAGCTGTTGGACACTGAAGGCTATATCCATTCTAGTGTTTGTGAGGAAATTCAACTTTCCCACAAGTTTCCTGTAATAAGTAGGATCAGAGAGAGGAGCTCCTTCCTTAGCCCTGAGTTTAACATTTGGATCAAGGGGGGATGATAAAGATGTGTAGTTAGAACACTCATATTCCTTCAGTAAGTCTAATACAAACTTCCTTTGTGAAATAAGAACCCCTCCTGCAGTGTCAAGTATTTCCATGCCCAAGAAATAGTGAAGTCTACCAAGATCCTTGATTTTGAATGTCTTATCCAAGTACATTTTCAGTTGAGTGATCTCAATTGTGTCTGTGCCTGTCAAAACTATGTCATCAACATAAACTGCCACAAACACCACCAGTGAATTAGATTTCTTGTGGAACAAAGAATGATCATAATGTGAGTGTGTATAGCCTCTAAGAGACAATGCCTCAGTCAATTTAGCATACCACTGTCTGCTGGCTTGTTTAAGGCCATATAAGGACTTGTTAAGCTTGCAAACAAGACCTGGCTCACCTACATCAAGACCTTGAGGCACTGACATATATACTTCTTCATGCAAATCACCATGTAGAAAAGCATTGTTGACATCAAGTTGAAACAACTCCCAGCCCTTTTTCACAGCACATGCTATCAATGTTCTTACAGTAGTCATTTTGACAACAGGTGAATATGTCTCAGTGTAATCTATCCCAGCCTTTTGAGTGTATCCCTTAACCACCAATCTGGCCTTGAACCTTTCTATGCTACCATCAGCTTTATGTTTCACCTTATAAACCCATTTACATCCAATGGCTTGTTTACCTATAGGTAGTTTAACTAGATCCCAAGTTTCATTTGCATGTAGAGCATCAAATTCCTGTTCCATTGCCTTTTGCCATGCAGGATTGTTTGCAGCTTCTTCATATGAACATGGTTCACTGTCACAACAAATGTTTTCAACCAATACTTGACTTTTAGAAGCAATGACCTCAGGGCTTATGTAATGGTATTTATTAAGGAATGTATTAGAGGCCAGGTTATTGTTGGAAATGGTATTGATGTTGGAAACAGGATTTGAGTTGGTTTTTAGCTTAGGAAGTGAAAGAATATAGTCTTTCAAATGATGAGGTGTCTTAACTACTCTGTTGGATTTCCTTTGTGGTATAGGTGGACTTGATAACTCAGTTTGTACAGTTGGTGAGGAATGTGGTGATGTAGGATTAAGAGACAGAGTTGTATGATCATCAATTACATCCAAATGGTTGTTCAACAGTGTATCACAAGGTTCACAGAAATCAGTAGAACAAGATTTTGAAATAGAAGGAAACATGCTGTTTTCTGAAGATAAAACAAATGGAAAAATTTTTTCATGAAAAATCACATCTCTTGAGATTTGTATTTTCCTTGTGGCAAGACTCATTACCTTGTACCCTTTGATTCCAGAGGGATATCCTAAAAAGATATGAGGGGTGGTTCTTGGTTCTAATTTGTCTCTATGAACCTTAGGTAGTGTAGGATAACATAGACATCCAAATGACCTTAATTGACTATACTTTGGTTTTTCTTTATAGAGCATCTCATAAGGACATTTGTTTTGAAGAAATGTGGAAGGAAGTCTGTTAATGATGTAAGTGGATGTAAGAATACAATCACCCCAATACTTGGTAGGTAATTTGGACTGAAAGAGGAGAGCTCTAGCTGTTTCAAGTAGGTATCTGTGCTTTCTCTCTACTATGCTGTTTTGTTGTGGTGTATAGGGGCAACTTTTCTGATGTGTGATACCTTTAGCTTGGAAGAATTTGAGTGTTTCATTATTATTGAATTCTAAACCATTGTCTGACCTGATGCATTTTACAGTTGTTTGGAACTGGTTCTCTATCATGTTAACAAAGGTTTGAAGGACTTGTATGGCATTGCTTTTGGTGCTTAACAAATATGTCCAGGTAGCTCTACTGTAGTCATCCACTAAGGTAATAAAATATTTGCAATTGTCATATGTGGAAACATGATAAGGACCCCATAAATCAATATGAAGTAGTTCAAAAATGTTCTTAGAATGTGTTGTGCTTGGGGTAAATGGTAACCTGACTTGTCTTGCCATTGGACATATGGTGCATGTGAAAGGCTGTTTAGCAGAAAACTTAATAGGAATAGTAGGTATATTTCTCATTTTCACAAAAGGTACATGGCCAAGTCTATTATGCCATAGTAAATCCACACCATCTTTCAGAGATACAGGAGATGTACAATTGTTCAATACTTCTGCATTATTAGTAGAAGGATTATCAAAGACTACAGGAACCTTTCTAGACTGTTTAACAGATGATTTATTACAAGATGAAGCTGGAAATGAAGAACAGCTACAACTATAGNTATCAAAACTCACTGTATCAGTGAGTAAAAGTATACAACACAGCTTCCTGTGGATAGCTGGCCATCAATGGTGATCGACAAAGAATGAGAAGAAGAGAAGAAGGGAGATCTTGTGAATTCAGCCAGGCAAAAACTGCACTTCCATACATCAACAATACACTATATACATGTGATTGAGAATCTTCTAGAAAGGAATCAAAAAATAACTAACTAAGTAACTAACTAATCTAACTAACTAACAGAATTTGTTAATGCACTGTTAAGCTACTGTTAACATAGATAATTAGTTACAATTCTCAATAAAAGTTCTTAGTTATGAGATAAAAAGGCACGCCTAAAAAAAATAATATTTATTATTTGATAACTTATTAAACGAGTCTGAATGTTAGCGATATTTATTATTTGATAACTTATTAAACGAGTCTGAATGTTGACGATATTTATTATTTGATAATCTACCGATCTGATTCATTCAGACCTCTTCAGACCCATTAAGAAGTTTTTTAAAAAAGAAAACAAATAAAGTTAATTGGCTGAATCTGAATGATTTAGATTCAGACCTAAAAACTAAATGTACTTAATAGGCTGAATTTGAATAATTAAGATTCAGACATCCATTAAGTGCAAATAAATGAGGCCTTAGTCTCAATGCAGCTAGCCATCACATTTTTCTTTGACACATGGCAAGTATCTAACGAATAAATAATTAATATTTTGTTAGATAATTAACAACTTAGAAAAGTCAGGACAACTCTGTGGAGTAATTTGATTTATAAAATTATTTTGATATTATATAAATATGTTTTTCTTCGTCTTATTTTATGTAGCATTTTTTAGATTTTAAGGTTCAAATAAGTTTATATTTTATTGTAAATTTTTTATAGTTCTTGAATTATCAATTATTGTGACTTTATAGTATTCTATATGCATTTTATAAATACATAAAAAAATGAACGATTCCATATGCAAACTCTCGATCAAACTTAAAATATTTGGCTCTTAAAAAATAAAATGTGTCAAATAAATTGTGATAAAGTATATATTTTATTTAATTGAAGGTATCAATTTATATTCACAGTTAAGAGTATTGATTGATAATTAACTAAAGGGAGATAGAAAAAATGCATACGGTAGTTGCGCATATTTATTTTTTTTGTTGATTTTTTAAGCAATTGATGAATTTTGTGCTTTTTAAGGTAGATTTTAATGTTTGGGGTCTTTTTCTGTGCTGCACTTTCTCCTCATGAATTAAAAATATTAATCTTAACATAGCTTTTTACAACTAGTCTTGTATAGTGATCTAGGTTAGGTGGCATGTGGTGATTGAATTAATATAAACAGATTATTATTAGTTCATTGGAAAGTTATTTGAGATTAAATAAGTTTAAAATGACTCATTACTCATAACTAAATTTGCTTACTTTTTACTAAGTTTTAAGAATTTTCATTTATTTTCTTATAATTTGTTTGTTTTTAAGTACCTAATAAAACGTGGTTCCTTATATTATGACTAACAATAGTAAATCAAATAAAAAATCTCTTTCTAAAATTATTTGGATAATTTTCATATGGTCATTCTTAAATTACATATCATCTCCATTATTAAATGAACTGAATTAAGTGAATAAAATAAGTTAGTCATTATTCACCCACCCAAACTTATGATCAACTTAATTTTGAATAATTCTCATTGATTAAAGTCTTGAAGTACTTTTAATATACAAAATAAACATCATGTTGTATTGAAGGATATATCACCCAACATGATCACTAGTTAATTCTAGGTGAATCCATATCAATTTGACATGTGTAACGATATTAAAGACTTAAGCATATCTTTATTACTCTCTTCGTCCGGTATTATTTGTCATAGTTCTTATTTTTAGAGTCAAAATTGTAAAAACTTTGACTAACATTTTAAGATGTATTTTTCATCATATTAATACGCAAAAAATTGTAATTTATAGTATTTTTCATATAGTTTTAGAATATCTAATTTTTTTGTTTAAAATATTGAATTAATGTGATCCAATTTACCTTTAAAAATTAATCAAATTAACTTTCTATAAGCATAACATGACAAATTATTCCGAACGGAGAGAGTAAGTGCTTAATTTCCTTTTTAAAGACGGCAAAGAAATATCAATGTTAATTGTTTAGTCCAAATTAACTAATTCTTTATCACTAAGCTTTTTTCTATCCTGGACGTAATGTATACATTATAAAACACTTTTAAATTGGACTCATATTTCATGATGACTAGTCTTCTCTAAAAATGATGGTAATAATACTTTGTAGCAGCCATATTAATTAATTAATTAATCAATCATAATTAAGGACATTCTAGATGCTGAGGCACTTATAAGTACTGAACCTTATTCCGAAACAAGTCGAGATCGACTATTAAAATTCAAAAATTTTCATTAGGCACATCTAAAGAGATTTTAAACTCGTCCGATTCTTAAACAACGCAACTCATAAATTGTGTAAATAACTATAATAACTCAATTGATTGATTATTTAAACTTTCACCTGATTAGTAAAATCTCGATTCTCCTAAATTAGTGGACATGACATGATATGAGGTAAGTGCTCAAGTCATATCCTTAAAAGAAAAGTCCATATTTTTTACCTCTCCATTAAATAATGAAATTATTGTTCCCTTTATATACAAAAAAAAAAGTATACTTTCTCCATGTAAAAAAAAAATTAATGATACAAATATGGGAGAGGTGAAAGTTCATGGTATTTTTGCAGGGCCATTTAATAAAAGAGTTGAATTAGCCTTGAAGTTGAAAGGGATCAAATATGAATATATTGAAGAAGATAGATCCAATAAGAGTGATGAACTTGTAAAATATAATCCAATTTATAAACAAGTTCCAGTTCTTGTGCATAATGGGAAGCCAATATGTGAATCAATAATAATTCTTGAATATATTGATGATACTTGGGAAAATAATACTATTCCCCTCTTGCCTAAACATCCATATCAAAGATCCATGGCTCGTTTCTTGGCTAAGTTAATTGATGAAAAGGTACATATATATTTTTCCCACTTACTAGTAAATTTATCTTTTTCATATCTAACCAACTAATTTAAATTCGCAACGAGTAGAGTCAATTAGTCTATGCATGATATGTTTCGATTTTCTTATGTTTGATTATCAAAAGAAATAAGGTGAGTTTTTTAAGAATAAGTAAAATGACTTTCTTAATAAGAGTAAGAAAAACAAGTTTCGTCAAGAATAAGAAAATCATTTGAGAAATCTTAGTAGCTTAGTTGATTGAGTATCTGAACTAGGTATAATTCCTCACCTCCCATACCCCTAATTTTTTAAAAAGATAAGAAAATCAATTATTTTTCAAAAAATATTTTCCTATAGGAAACTTTTTTCCTTCCTACCAAACACACAACTATATTACTACAACTATACTATGAAGTTTGAACTTAGAAGAGATTGCTTTAGATCTAAAAAGAGTACAAAGTGTTTTACATTTAATTTATGTTATTGTCTACTAACAAGAATGTGTCATCAGTTAATGGGAGCAATGTACAAAGTTTGTTATGGCAAAGGAGAAGAAAGGGAGAAAGGTTGTGATGAAACTTTTGAGGTCTTAAAATATCTTGACAATGAGCTTCAAAACAAGAAGTTCTTTGGAGGAGACAGCATTGGATTCGTCGACATCGTTGCCAGTTACATAGCTCTCTGGTTTGGAGCAATTCAAGAAGCAATAGGGATGGAACTATTGACTGAACAAAAGTTTCCCAAGTTAAGCAAATGGATTGATGAGTTCTTGTGCTGTAGAATTGTTAAGGAAAATCTCCCTAACAGAGAAGTATTAGTGCCTTTATACAAAGCTCAATTTGCAGCAGCAACTCAAAAGGCATCCAGCTGAAATTTTTATGTCTTTAGAAATAAAGTATGTTGAACATTTTGTTATTACTTATACAAAAAGAGAGTTTGAACAGCTCAAATGCACAATAAGCAGGATAATCTTTGTACAATGATGAATATTTTGCGATTATTATATTCATCACGGATCTCACTTCCACCTTGTTCTGTATAACTTAAATCACTTAGTAATGCATAATAATTTAGACAAAATGCCTGCCAGGATTATACATCTTCATGACCGCTGCATCTCTGTACTCTGTACAATGTTTTAACTGCAATCACATTGAGATTTGTTAGGAAAAAAAACATACAAATATTTGTGCTAAAAACATCAAATAGAAGAGCTTATTCAAAGTACAATCCAAAAAAAATTTAACTTCTGCATTGTTACACAGTATTTAACTGCATTTTACAGAAGGAAAATCACACCCTGATGCGTCAACAAAGCAATATTCTATAATATATGTATGTGTGTGCGTGCACAGGGCTGCTGCTTTAGAGTCTTGATCATCGGATATCATTGAGAAATAAATAAGAAAAAGGTGTTATCAAACAATTTCCTGCAACTCTTCCCACTATGAAATGAGTAAAAGAATCAAGATACAAGTCTTCATCTATATGAAAAGCATTGGGTTTTTTTCTTTCGGTTGCATTTATAACATATTAACTGAAGCTTTGGGATAAATCTACCTCTTAAACTTTTCTGCATTGACAGGTCAAAACTAAGCTAATAAGACGACTGTGTCTTTAATTTTTATTTAAGCAGAAGAAAGGGTGCAGTCAAAACTAGGACAAATTATACCTTTATATATAGTTCTACACAATGGTCTCAGCTTGAAAATTTCTCCGTCAGTTTGGAAGTCACTTTCAGAGTTATATCACCATAAGGTTCATGTTGATTTGCACGTACAAGTCCACAATTCTCCAACACCTGTATTCAATTTCCAGAAGGATGACGGTAAGGATCTTATGAAATAACTCCTAAAACTATACACATTATACCAAATATGATTGACTAAGCAATAAGCATATACCATAGACAACTAAACAGAGAAACTTATATATACACCTTTTCTTGACTCAATTCAAACACCCACAAAGAGTTCAAAATGAAAAAATGACTTGTGTCCCCAAGTAAGAGCAATTAATCATGAAAATATTGTAGAGGACTTACCAGAGTCTCATAAAACATCCGGGCGCATATTCTTCTCTTTTTGCCTTCTAAAATTGCATTTAAGCTGATATCTCCCGTCTCTTCTGAGATGGGGGTTACTGGTGACTGCCCCTTCAAATATTGAGCCACAGCTCTGCAATCATAGAGTTAAAAGACTATCCTGCAAAGTAAATATATATGAGAAGAATGTTCAAGGAATGTTACCTTGTCCTAGCAGATAATGTGTCAAACTCTGGCGTTCCCCTTTGCTTACTTGATAAAGGAGTTCCTCGAAGTCCTGGTTTTAGCATATGGACATACAAGCTTCAGGCATATATTACATCATTAAGAACAAAAACAGAAATGCAATGCTGCAGACATTAGTAGATAAAATTGACCAACATTATCCAAATCAATTCAAACCCTCAAACTAAAAGGAAAAAAAAAAGAAGAGGTTCTTAGCGTACCAATAGGAGTGTCGTCATCTTGTTCTAGAAAACTTAGATCCTGCAATGGCATTTAGTGATTTATCAGATGCAAAGAAAGGAAGAACTAGTTGAATAGTCATATAGGGTGACAAGTTGACCATAGCAGTGCACTAGGTAATAAAGCATTGAATGAGAATAACCACAAGAATGTTAAAATATAAGCCATTTACAAATCTCAGTCTAAAATTTATTAAAGATGTGTTGAAAGGGTTAATGAGACTACTACGGATGATACAAAGCTGCTGAAAAAGTTATCAAGATGAATATCAAAGTAGATTCACAATTTAATAGAAAGTGACCATGATCGAACGTACCCCAGCAGAATTATCAAACTCAGGAATATCAGATAGGACAGTATCCTCCACACCTAGTCCTTCTCCAAACCATGTTGAAGGGGTCTCCATATGAGAACCAACATGCCCAGTAGATGCTGCTGGGTCGGGCGTGGGCTGCACCCCACTATCCATGGTTCTTCCTATCTGACTAGATTCTGTCCCTAAAGTTGTAGTAGCAGGACTGAAGTCATCTCTTCTGCTTGTGGAAGGCATGGACATCAGTGGAGAAGAAATGAGCCTACTTGGGGAAGGCATAGACATCTGTGGAGAGGAAATAGGCCTATTTGGTGAAGGCAAAATCTCAGACAGCAAACTAGTGCTTGCAAGGTCTTGGTTATCACGTAATCTTTCAATTTCCACCGGAAGATCATTCCCAGATGGAGGGGCTTCCTGTGGGGAAGCCATCTGGACTTTTGCGGAAATGAAGTCTTTCTTGTAGATATTGCAAAGATCATCGCATAATCCTACAGATCAACAGAAGTTGAATTTTTAGGTGAAGAACATTAGACTCATTAGATAATGGCTGTGAGACACCCACCAGTAATTAAAGGCTCAAAGAAAATTCCATCTTTTCTTAGTCTCTGGTTTTGTTTCCAGATGTCCAAAGAAAAACAAGGAACCTTCTTCTTTTCGCGTGATTTTATACCAATGCCCTTTAGTCTCCTTTTCATCTCACTGTAGAGTTGAACATGATACATTGTCAAAATACCAATGGTTGAAGAAAATATATAGTTAATGATGATAAAATATTAACATACTTATTTGGCAATACTATGTCCTTATCATAGATGAGTAGCTTTCGCTTTCTTCTTATTTTTGGCGCCTCGAGAGGAGGTGTTGAAAGAAGTGCTAAATCAGGTGACTGATGCCCTGAATATCCAAGAAAAGAAGAAGTTTCATGTTAGAATATTAACATGGCAAATATGTAATTTCAGTTTAATAATAAGAACCCTGCATGCAAGCACCCACCAAATGATATCTGTGGATCAGCAAATTCATGAGCATCCGCTGAAGTAGTTGATGGTGGTTCTTGTCGTTGTTGAGATGGGATTGAATGTCCTCCGGGAGCCAATATCTCTTTCACAACTGGACTTGCAGTTTCCTTGTCTCTCATGATCTGTTCCTCCAGAACTCTATCTGGTTCCATCACATCATTCCCTCGGTCAGACCACAAGGGAACATTCTCAAAACTGTGATCATGGACAGCGTCACGCATGAGTTCAATATCTGGAAAATCTTGAGGGATGTCATCACCAACAGTTCTTTTGTTTAGTCCTTCCTGATTCTTAGGGGAAGAATGTTGGGGTTGAGCAGCAGTTTCATCTAAATTTGAAGGATCAGAACTGCATCATCAAAGAAATGTCTATTACAAACATGGCAATAAACAGAAACAATCCACATCTATAGTCAATAAGATGCATACTCTATCACCATAGGCATGGCACCTAATCCAGAAACTTCACCTGATTTTGACAAACTCCTCACTGTGTCCTGTAAAAACAAACTCTTTGTCAAACTAGTGTTGCAACTTAACTGAATAAATCGAAACTTCCCTGCTAATTATGAAGCAAAAGATTTACCCACCTCATCAATGAAAATAGCAACATACTGATCTTCATGCGATACAACTTGATCTATACATGGAAAATTTCAGAAATGAAAGTTCAATTGAAAATGAAACAGAAAAAGATACAAAAAAGAAGAGTTAAAGTAAACATGATACATACCTTCCAAAGTTATCTCTTCGTAACTTTTAACATGAGTATCCTTAATCCTGGAATTCCAAATGCACGTATAACTAACTACAGATTCAAGATGACAACTAAAAAAGTACTACAGATACTTACCTATTCAGGTCAAGATCTTCATCAAAAACGACGGCATCAAGTTCAAATGTTTCTGGTAAAGTGATGGAGCTGTATGGTGCATGAGTGGCATCTTCTGGGAGATTGACATTTGTGGACGAGAAGGCCTTTATAACTCCCATTAGTAGTGTTTTGCAGTCCTCGGAAAAGTATTCAACCTGCTTCGAGTATATCCGAACAACTCCAAGTAGAAGATGGCCAGATGTTCGCAGTGCAATAGGTACTTCAGGAGTCATGATGCGCTCTACAAATAGATTTCAAAAAAAAAAGGAACAGTATCATCAGCAAAAAAAAACAAAAAAACATCATATGCATATCAAAGCTACTGCTATGTACTTGTGTAGAGCAACTTATACATCCTTTCTGGCTTATACGCACCTTGATTGTTCCACGGAGTACCCAAGAAAGCATCAAAGACTAACTAATTAAAACAAAGTACATTTGGCATATACCAGGAAAAAAACATCATTTGTACCACTGAATGTTTAAGGTTAAATATGTTCAAGATTTAGTGTCCAGCATAAGATAAATCTGCAACATTCCTAAATAATATGACATAATAAAAAGGAAAAGAAAAATCCCATCTTGCCCCTAAATGATTCAAAAGGGGATCCTCTTTGCCCTCCGTTAGTTTTGGCACAAAAATACCCTTATCGTCAATCAAGTAGCTAAAAAATGTCCTCATAGTTAAGTATATGAAATGGGACAATTATGTCTTTCTTTCTCTATAGCTCAGTCAATATCAAGCAAAAAATTGTTGTAATGATTGGTATTGTTATTTGCATTATGTCCAAATTCTAAGAACATACTTATGTACTTGACTTGTCCAACCCCTTTCCATTACACCCTGAAAGCTTCCCTATAAATGCCATCTTATCTTTATTATATTCTATCACTTATCGAGAAATGGAAACGGGCCAATTTTTGAGCTATTCGGTTATTGATAAAGGCATTTTTGTGCCCAACACGAAACAAAGAACACAGTTACATTTCAAATAATTTAGATGCAAATTTGATCCTTTCCCCAAATAAAGTCATGGGTAGAATCATCTAAACTTCAAATCTTTAATCTCTTTCAAGAGAAAGATCCAGAGTTCACTTTTATCATACAAAAGATTCCAATGGACCTTATTTTATTTGTGTGATGAACAAATTTGTTCTCTCCTTCTTACCTAAGAACTTAAGAGTTGATGTAGTGTCTAAGTTCAAGTTCCAATCTTTTATGCTTAGAGTTAAAGTAGTCCAGTCTCCTTAAATATATTAATTTTTTTCACAGCTTAAAAACAGCCCATCATGTCCTCCTTCCCCCTATTCAATCATTATCATATGTCTGGGACATGCATATCTTCAGACAATTTTACCGCTTAAATTTCAAGAATGAAAGTTTTCATTTTTGACCTCCTTAAAATGATCAATGAATAACTAACAACACAGGTGACAATACATTGTACATAAGCACAGACTAGTCCAAGAGTTCAACTATCACGATTAGAACAGAAGAAAATTTCTCCACTATATTAGAAATCAATTCATCTTTGCAAATGATAAAAACTTCCGTATCAAACCAAATTCCAATACTTCAATCAAAAATGCAATCTTTAATGTAAAAGAATAAATCTTTATCTCACAGAAAGATCCTAATTGATATCAGCAAAACAAGAGCTGAATAATAAACTAATTATCAAGCAACAAAAATAACATTAGATACATAAAATTACATTCAATCAACACTCAGCAACAATGACTCGAATTATAAACTCAAAAAAAAAAACATTTCAATCTAACCCTTCAACTAGCATTACTTTAACAGAGAGAAAATCTTGAAGTACTAATACTCATATAAAAACTTCCAAGCTTGAATTAAAAAGACTCACAAGAGCAAATGTTTATCTCATGAAAACCCCAACTAACAGCAAAACAAGAATCGTATATCAACCAAGCGAAATTAGCAAAATCATTTTTTTTTCTTTTTTCAAATCCTAAGAAAGAAACAAAAAAAAAAAACAATCCATTGAAAGAAAATATAAATCTTGGCAATGGGGCAAATAAAAAGGGACCATTTTTTTCAAGAAAAAAAAAAGACATTAGAAAACCTACCAACAGTAGATGGAATGTTAGTAGAAGTGTAATGAGGCTTCTTCAACTTGTGTTGCAAGTGTGCAGCGCACCATACAGTCCCTAATGGACCCTTTCGAGCCAAGAATGTGTGCGAATAAAACATTTCTCCGTCAACAAATTAGCAACCAAAAACGGCGATTGGCGGCGATTGATGGCGATTGGCGGCGATTGATGGTGATTGGCGGCGAACGGCGGCGACCCTTTTCAGTTCAGAGGATTCTCCGATGACCTAATTCTCTTCGGCTCCTCAGTTCTGTGTGTATAGTTAATTGGGGTTTTATGTTCGAAATTTTTGAGGTTCTGAGACAGAAACCGCGGGAGAAAGTGGCGCCAATGCGGCAATAAAATAACTTGACGCTTTGTGTTTCCTTAAAAGGGCCGACTGGTTTTGGTTATTTACGCAGATGCCACTTCTGTTTAATCGCGTTAATTAAAAGGGTAAAATGGTATAAATTCACACATGAATTTGTTTCGAAAAGTAAGTTACACCTTTAAATTAATATACCCCTCTTCTATTAAATAATGAACTTTTTTATCTATGAGACGTGTAGCATTATTCTCAAAAATGTATCACACTTGGATCACATCAATGTTATATCACTGCCACATCAGATGTCATGTCAAAATTTAACTAAAATCTCCATATAACAATTGTTTCTTCTTCGATGAACACCACCATGAAATCACTATTGTTGCCACCATAAAATATATAGATTTGGTAGTAAAATATATAAATGTGGGGGTAAATTTATGTCTTTTCTCTCTAATTAAATGGCATTGTTTAGATTAGAAAGAATTGTGTGATCAAACAAATATATACTGGTTAATTAGTTATTATGACTTTAGTTCTAGTTAATTATCACTTGTGTCCAATATTCAGTAATAGTTACATGGATTGGGTTTTTGAGTTTGTATGAAATCAAAATTTCTTTAACTTTTATATAATATAATTTGTATATTTGTTTAAAGTTCAAATGTTTGTATTTGTATAAATTTGTTATTTTGAGTTTATACAAAAATAGCTCGATTTAAAAAACATACCTCCAAATTATACAAACTTATAGCTACAACTCGTAAATATGTAAATTATAGCTATGAAGCATAATTAATTTTTTTTGAACCCCAAGATAACCCGCAGCTATTGCAACCTTTGTCATAGGCTCTGGCCTTCGTGTGAGCATTTTGTGCACACTATGTAAACCCTCATTGTGTAATAGACTGCAAACTACACAACATAATTAAGTTTATTATAGTAGTTTTTTGCGAAAATTCCCCAAATAAAGGTGAATATTAGTGGAATTTTCTACTTTCTATGAAGGAAAAAAAAAGGAATGTGGGAATATTAAAGTTATAATACATAATTGTGTGTTCTATCATCTATGTAACAATTTATGTGAGATATAATCAATGTGATTTGTAAGATGTCATATAGAATTTTTACGTATTTGTTGATGTATTAGTGGTAAATGACACACATGTATCATAATTTTGTATTTATTATTATGATGTGGTCATTACTTTGTATTTGGATATGATTTGAATGAAAATATATCATCGTAATATATTATATATGGTAGATGTAATAAATAAATTAACAATTGAGACTATATAAATATAGATGACACATTAATATATATATATCTTAGATTTTTGTGGATGGTTGTATCATTAATAATTTTAATGTACCTAGTAAATATTACTGTAAGATAATTACGAATTGTGTCAATAGCCTCAATTGTTTATTCAATATTATCAAATAAATAAAAAATCATAAAATCGTATAATAAATTATTACAAAGTTATTTGTTCTCCACTTAAGTAATTATTTCATCAATATATTTGAGTAAAAATAAAACACCTTTCACGGGCTCTACAAAAAATTATTGCTCAACAATCGGAAGTGTGAGTCAAAAAGTGACTATACGTTGTTGAGAATAATAAATTTTTAAAAGTAATGATGTGATTATAAATTTTATTTACATGTGAAACAAATGGTTAATAGATATAAATGTGGGGTTGTTTTAACAAAATATAAACTTGTGAATCAATTTTTATATTAAAATAACTTAAATCATGATATGGTATTCTCATATGATTCCATATCACGATTTTTGGAGAATATAGTATCACATCTCATGAGATGGAATCATGAGATGAAATCAGCATAAAATCGCATGTCCAAACGCTGATTCCATTTCACGATACCATATCGTGATGTGGTATCACATGGCCAAATGCCTACTTAGCAAATATTAAAGAGTGTAGAGACATAACACACAACGGATTTGTTTTTGTCTATATAACCTTTTAAATTTAAATATGATTGATAGTACATTTATCGAATGATACATTACAAGTACATTTATATTGAACATGATAAAACTAATTGAAGATTCAACAACATTAGTATTATATATCAACACCTTAAATATGAATATGATCCGTTGCATAAAACAAGGATGAATGGTGAATCAAATACAATGGAGAATCATATGTATCAAGAAAAAAGGGTAAAAACAAAAAAACAATGGGAAAAAATGACAACGAAGAATATGAAAATTACCTAATTTAGTGGTTTAATTTTGATTTGTTAAAGAGAGAATTCTTTTGAAATTCAAATTGAAATAAAAATTGTAAATAAAAATTTTTGAAAATATTTTAAAATGATAGGGAATAATGAAAACTATGAAAAATAAATGTATGTATATAAATAATTAATCCTATATTAATATTAATTTATTTTGTATCTACCAGCATTATTATTTTTACTTTGATCATAGCATCTTATTGATATTTAAAGCCATATTTAAATCAAATATCTTCTTATCAGCGTGTAATGTAATGAGGTTAGAATGAATGCAAATAAATAAATAACTAAATTTATGGCTTCAAGTTTATGTCGAAATGGTGCATTTAATCTTGTTGATCACCTCATCGAAAACCTTCAATTAGATTAATGGAAAATTCAAAGAATTTTAAGATTGTCAACAAATTATTTGACTTTTTTGAGATTTAAGTTAAGTTTGTTCTGTTATTAATTAGAAAAATCAATTTATTTGAAATAAACAAGTCACATTCAAAATTATTTTTTTAACATAATAGCTTAAAATGTGATTTATTTAAGCTAATTAATTTTGAATTAAATTATGTTTTGCAAATGAACCTTTTTTTTTTCGAAAACACACAAGAATAATTGCCGTTTAAAAAGTTTGAGTCAACTTGCAAATTAAGAATCATAACGTTGGTAGGTAATTGGTATATAATTAAGACAATAAATGCACCTTCAAATTTCAATAACACTTTAAGGTATTGGAATAGACTCTATTAATTAATAATGGTCAATTATTTATTTTTTAATAGGTGTGTTAAATTAAATTTTGACAACTAAATAGAGAGGAAAAAGTACTAGCTAATATTGAATCCCCAAAAATAAAATACTACTAATAGTAAATACATGCAAATCAACTCTGTTCATTATTTATATCATCGATTTCAAATTCAAAATTAAAAAATAATTTTAAATATTTATCGAAGAATAAGGCCGGATAAATATTTTTTATCTTCTCTTCTTCGTTTATCTCGCGTCTTTTTAAATAATTAATAATTGTTATAGTTAAATAAGGAGAATTAGTTAGAACCAAATCAGAATTCATCACTAATAGAATGACTAATTTAAACGTTTAAAACCCAATTAATTTTCTCCACCTTTAGCATATGGCCTTCCATTATCAGTTACTAATTAAATCAGATTTCATCCTTAATTAAATATCTAATTCCAAAAAATGCCTCCGTCGACTAAATCAAAATTTTAAACAAAATACCTATATAAATTTTTTTCTTATTTTTCTCAAACTTTTTTATTTTATCGCTCTAATTTTGCAAAGTACTGTTCATGAGATTAATTCAAATAAATAAGATATTACAATCAAAATTTAGTAGCTTTTAGATTCACATAGTTTTAGTATGAATTACAATCTATCCCTCTTTAGTTTGTAATTATATTAATCGCTTAAAAAGCAACACAAATCGAATATATTAATATATATCTCAATACATTAAAGAGTATTACGAATACATTATAACGGATACATAATATGTAGCTCGGATACATTTGAAACTAGCTCGAACACATAATATGTAGCTCATTTACATTAAAAACTAGCTCAGATACATCAGTAAATAAATCGGATACATAATATGCAGCTCATATACATTAATATGTAGCTCAGATATATTAATAGAAATACGAGATTTTAGAATTTTTTAAAAATAAAAAAGAATATTATAAATAAGAAAAACATAAGACACATGTATTTCAATAATTTTTTGAAAATTGTATTTACCAATATGATGATTTGAGTAGATTAAGTCAAGATTCTAAAATATCATCTAAATACAAAGACTAGACATTTTAAAATGTTTTCTTTCAATCTAAATTTTATACTGTTTTTAAGCAAAAATAATATTATTTATTTAGGCTAACGCTTCATTAGCGACCCCCCTTCACTAATTCAAAAATTTAAAACTCAATTATCAGTTACCAAAATCTTAGGAGTCTATCCCTATTTGTATGAACTTGTTAAAACTTTTCAAATAAACTTGATCACATTCATTACCTTCTTGAAAATACTCTCACAAGCTCAATTTTTGTTCTTGCTATACCATGTCTAACCAAAAGAAAAACCAAAACCAAAATCCAAATAAAAACCAAAACCAATATCCAAATCAAAACCATAATTCATATCCATTAGTAAATGAAGATTTTAATCTAAAGGAGACAAAACCAACTCTTGGTGGTGGAAGAGTTACTGCAAATGACAGACTTGGCACAGCATTTGATCTTGTTGAGCAAATGCATTACTTATATGTAAGGGTAGTTAAAGCAAAGGACATACCTTCAAAAAAAGATGGTAATAGCAAGTTTCATCCTTTTGTTGAAGTGCTACTTGGGAATTTAAAGGGTCTAACTTTGCATTTTGAAGACAAGTCTAGTCCTGAGTGGAACCAAGTGTTTGTCGTGTTGAAGGACCGGATTCAATCAAGACTTCTTGAAGTTTGCTTGAAGGATAAATCAAGAATTGGTGATACTGATGACGGTTTTATTGGAAAAGTACATTTTGAGATCAATGAGGTTCCGAAAAGGGTACCTCCAGATAGTCCTTTGGCACCTCAGTGGTACTGGTTGGAGAATAGGAAAGGGGAAAAAGTGAAAGGAGAGTTGATGTTGGCTGTTTGGATAGGGACACAAGCTGATGAGGCATTTCAAGAAGCTTTGCATTTAGATGCCACAGCAGTGAATGGTGACGGTGTTGCGAATATAAAATCTAAGGTGTATGTATCACCTAGACTTTGGTATCTGAGAGTTAATGTGATAGAAGCTCAAGAATTGCAGATAGGCAATAAGAACAGGCTGCAGCCGGAGATTTACGTGAGGATTACACTAGGAAATGTGGTTTTAAGGACTAAGAATGCTTTGAGTAAGAATGTTTGTCCATCATGGAATGAAGATTTGATGTTTGTAGTTGCAGAACCTTTTGAGGATCAGTTGGTTTTGAGTGTGGAAGATAAGGTGGCACCAAACAAGGATGAATTGCTGGGGAAGTGTGTGATATCTTTACAAGATGTTGAAAAAAGGGTTGATTTTAGTACTCCAATTAGTAAGTGGTATGGTCTTGAGAAGGAGGTTGTGTCTGAGGGTGGCAACAAAAAAGTTTGTAAACTAAACAGCAAGGTTCATTTGAGGTTATCTTTTGATGGTGGATATCATGTTCTTGATGAATTAACACATTATAGCAGTGATCTCAAGGCAACATCCAAGGAGTTGTGGAAACCAAGTATTGGGGTTTTAGAACTTGGAATCTTGAATGCACAAGGTTTATCACCAATGAAGAACAGAGATGGCCGCGGAATAACAGATCCTTATTGTGTGGCGAAATATGGTCAGAAATGGATTAGGACAAGAACAATTAGCAACAGTTTCAATCCCAATTGGAATGAACAGTACACTTGGGAGGTGTTTGATCCTTGTACCGTGATCACGATAGGAGTGTTTGATAATTGTCATTTGCAAGGTGAAGATAAAAATGATAAAGCTAAGGATTCAAAAATTGGGAAGGTAAGGATTAGACTCTCCACACTTGAGACTAATAGAGTTTACACTCATTCATATCCTCTCATAGTGTTGACACCAGCAGGGGTGAAGAAGATGGGTGAAATTCAACTGGCTGTGAGATTTTCTTGTTCATCTGTATTCAACGTGTTGGCTATGTACTCTCAACCCCTATTACCAACTCTTCATTACCTTCATCCGCTGACTTATTACCAGATCGATAATCTAAGGCATCAGGCTACACAAATTGTTGCCACGAGGCTAAGTCGTGCAGAGCCACCTTTGAGAAGAGAATTGGTGGAGTACATGCTTGATGTGGGCTCAAACACATGGAGCATAAGAAGATGCAAAGCCAACTATGTTAGAATAGCTGGGATCCTAACAGGCCTAATTGCAATCTGCAAATGGTTCAATGGGATTTGCACTTGGAAGAACCCTATCACAACAGTGCTAGTGCACATCATATTCTTCCTATTCGTTTGCTTCCCGAGGCTGATCTTAAGCAGCATGTTTGTCGTTGTTTTCTTGATCGGGACATGGAACTACAGAATGAGGCCTAGAAAGCCACCACACATGGACATCAAGTTGTCACAAGCTGAAAGAGTACCTTGGGATGAATTGGATGAGGAGTTTGACACTTTTCCAACGTCTCGAAACAATGATGCTGTGAGAATGAGGTATGACAGATTAAGAAGCATTGGATCAAGAATGCAAGCTGTTGCAGGGGATTTAGCTAATCAAGGGGAAAGATTCTATAACTTGTTAACTTGGAGAGATCCAAGAGCTACTGCACTTTTTCTTATCTTCTGTTTGGTTGCATCAATAGTGCTATATGTCACTCCTTTTACTATTTTAGTGAGTCTTATAGGATTCTATACAATGAGGCATCCAAAATTCAGAGAGAAACTCCCTTCTGTGCCCTTAAGTTTCTTCAGAAGATTACCTGCAAAAACAGACAGCTTGTTGTGACGATATGAATTTGTAGCCATGCTGAATTTGGTGTTGGATAAGACTACGTACAATAAATCCTCGTGGTTTAGCCCTTTCCCAGGACCCGTGGGAGCTTTAGTTCATCGGGCTGAATTTGATGTTGGACTTTGATAGCTACTTCCCTTTATTTATTTGGTTTAGTTTTTGTTGTTTGTGTCAGATTGTGGAAGCATTTAGCTTCTGTTCATTAGTGGTGGTGATTTTTTCTTTAGTAAATGCACTGTTTGAATCAATCTTTTACTAATATAATTCTTTTTTCATGTGTTTTGTCTAAGACTTTTGCAATAATAATATAATCAGTAAAATCTCATGAGTGGAGATTGGAAAGGATAAAATATGTAGATTGTATTACTACCTCATGATGGTACAGAGACTGTTTTATAATTTCAACCGTTTAATATTTTTTTTCTTGCATTTAAAGTGCACATAGAACAATAGAATTGCTACAGTTTCTTTAATTTAGAGGATTCATTATTATTAAAGGGAAATTGTTTCTATTTTTCTGTTTTTTTTTGGGTAATCCTTGAAAAAATATTTAGTGTTATAGCTGAAAAAGATAAGAATTATATTTGCTAATAATTTGATCAAAAGAATTAAATATATAGTAATTATTCGTCTTATTAGCAACATTCATTTGCTCTTATTTTTTGTCACAATATAACTAAGTGCCAACATTCAAAAATTCAATTTTGTAGAATAAATTGTCTTTATCACCGTTATACTTTCTTTGTCCAATTCTATTTGTCGTACTTCTCGAAAGTT
This sequence comes from Solanum pennellii, assembly GCF_001406875.1. Taxonomy (NCBI): domain Eukaryota; kingdom Viridiplantae; phylum Streptophyta; class Magnoliopsida; order Solanales; family Solanaceae; genus Solanum; species Solanum pennellii. Next base: position 91,414,925 of record NC_028637.1, read on the forward strand.
AATCTAACTAATTTTCAAATTTAAATTAAATTATATTAATTCGTTATTTTAAACAAAAATATTATATAAAAATTACTATAAATTGCAATTTTTGCATATCAATATGATGAAAAAATATATCTTAAAATGTTAGCCAAAATTTTTATAATTTAACTCTAAAAGTAGAAATTATGAAAATTAATTATGAACGGAGGAAGTAACAATTAGAACTATTCTTAATTTTTTTTTCCGTTTGTGAAACTGTTAGAGAAAAAACAGGAAATAGAAAACAGTAACTTTCTTCGTCTTCTCATTTTTTTCTTTGGTTTTGTCTATTTATTATTTTTTGTTAGTTTATGCCTCTTGATATTAAAAAATACCTTATTAAATTCTACAAAAAATTTTTTATCAATAAAATATTTTAAAAGACAATATCTTTAACATATCTCAAATTATGACATTAAATTTCATTTAAAGATATTAGAGAAATATTAATATTAAACTAAAAGTTTTTTTTTTTAACATGGAGAGAATGTTTGTCTAAAGTTGGCAAAGGAAGTTATAATATTTTTTTTTTAACAAATCGTAAATTATATATAAAAAAAAAATATAACATATTGGTGAAACAAAAATACTTTATTTTATATGGTACGGGCAGCCATTTATTAATTTGCTTATAAAATTGGAGTCGTTTCTAAAAAGGTTTAATTAATAATACCCGTCTTGTATATTTTTTATCCTTAAACCCTAAACCCTAGCTGTTTCATACACAGCAGCAAGAAGATGGGAGAAGAAAAGCCAAAATCCGATGGAAGCAAGGCCATGTCACGGCCGCATTTGGTGGCAGAGAAAGATTACTCAGCTTTGAAAGAGCTTTTCAGTCATCATATTGAATCATTTGATTATATGGTCGATAATGGACTTGAAACCATGCTCTTGAATATCAAGCCTATTGAAATTGTTGATTCCTTTTCCTCGCTCAAGCTAAGAAATATCCTTTTGTTGGGGTTTTATTCTTGTTTGTGTTAATCCTTGCCAATTCCTTTTTTATTTGAATAAAGCTGAAAATTCAATTCTTCATTAAAGATTGGATTTTTAGCTATGTTTGTTGAATTTCTGACTATTTTCTTGCTTCTATCAGTTGATTGAAACTTTAGTGCATAGAACTTTGCAATACAGGGAAAGGAGGGATACCAAAAGAGATGTGCCTTTGCTTAATTTGTCAAATAGGATACTAAAACAGCTTGCAGATGGCCCTATGTTAAAGAGTGGATTTTTGCTATCTTATTTTCCGTTTCCATTGGTATTGCGCATTGAATCACGTGATATAATAAAATTATCAACAATATGTGAAAATCAGTAAGAATCCAAAAAGGATATTTAATTTCAGAATTGGAGAAGATCGAACATAGTGTGTATCAGTTTATAGTAGTAAAAACAGAGGGACTGCAAAAAAGAATGAACTCTTGGTATTGAGCTTGACATGATAGATTCCGAAGAAAGGTTTTATTCTCTGCCGTCATTACTTGTCAGAATGTATTGAAAGCATGGGATAACGTTGCACACATTTGAGGTTGCCTTAGCTGTGTTTTTAATTAGTTTAGGAATGCTGTGAATGCTTCTTTTATGAAGTGTTTTTTTGTCTTATCTTCAATATTAAGTTCCATCATTTATTTAATAATTTTTCTTAACCTGAGAATACTCTGGTTCGGCAAACCTGAATTATTCCCACCTCAAAAAGAACGCGCTTCCAAGGCCATGCATGATGCTTTATATCCTTTTGAGGTACAAATTTATGTTCATGTGTAGTTCTGTTAGTGGATATACAGACCTCCAACTAATCTATGGTCTATTGCGTGTGTGAAACAGTGTAGACAAGCTAAAATTTCATATTCAGGAAAGTTTTTGGTGGATATCTGTTTCCAGTATGGTGATGGAGCTGTAATTCGGGAGAAATTTAATTTTGGACAGTTCCCTATCATGTTGAAGGTGAGTTTTATACTTCCCTAAGTTTCAGCTAATTTCTGCTGAAAATGTTGCAAGTTGAGAAAAAGAAAATAGACATGAGGGGATAGTCACAAAAAAGAATCCGATGATGGACCCCTTAAAAGTGATTCTGATCATTACATGTGTTTTAAGACAACATCTATAAGTCACAGAGGTTTAAAAAAGTAAGCACTTAATCGTCGAACCACCAATACAAAATGTGTTGCCTCCTTTTTTCCTTTTTAATGACAGTACTATTGTTAATGCATGTATGACCTTTATTTGTTCATTTTTCTTCTTTTAGTCAAAGCTATGTCACTTGAGAGGTGCTGATGACTCCAAGAAGTTAATTGCTTACAAGGAAGAGCCATCAGAAATGGGCGGGTGAGAACTGAAATTCTTATGATCAATCTCTTTATCCCTACTCTATTCAGCTTCTTTGCTCTGCTAGTTTTGGGTGTCCTGCCTTTTCCCATTAGGAGTTGTAGAACTTCTGAAGAATCTGTCATATTTTGTAACTCAGAAATATTTGTTGGGTGTGTTCACAGATATTTCATTCTTAAAGGGCTTGAGAGAGTTATTCGTCTTATAATTTTGCCAAAGCGAAACTATGTGAGTCTTCCTTGCTTATTTGTTCTCCGTCTATGACGAAGTTTTGACACTTTTATCATTTACACTGGTTTTTCTCTACATTATGTTTTACTCCACTGGAATATTCTTTTCATGTGATTCATTGGTTTCATTTGACATTTCATTATAGCCAACGAGTATGGCACGGAATTCATTTCGTGATAGGCGAGAAGGATATTCTGATAAAGCTGTTGTTATAAGGTTCTTTCTCCACACTCTTACTTGATGACTTGTTCATGTAGCAAGTTGCGTTTGGTTATGCTTTGGTGCTTGTTTTTTTTAAAGAGATGCTATCTTGCTTGTGATTGTTCCTGAAGACTCTGTCTTACATGTCTGCCGAAATGAATATCGTCTCTGAATAAGGGTATTCTCAATAACTTTGTGTACTAGAATTTTTTTAGAGATTCTCGTGCTGACAAATATCAGAAAAAAGAAAGCAAGCAACGTGCTATGCACTTTCTAGCTTTTTAAAACATCAAGTAAAATAACTGTGCAGGCGGAAGGAAGGGGTAGGAGAATGAAGAGGTGAGATCCTATTCCGTCATGCTGATATGGTTGGTTGAATTGTTAGTCTTTCCTCTTCTGATAGGGTTTCAGTGGTAACTACTTAAAGATTACATCTACAGTAATTGTTTTGATCTTGAAGACTGCCAAAAATAATTCATCTAAAGGACAGAAAAGTACAAAACAATTGTTTTACATTTATTGTGATCCAAGGAAAAGTTCGTCTAGGACTTGTATATTTTACCAATGAACAATCAGTACATTTAAATCGTTCATATATCAATTAAAATTACTAAAGCTGATTTGAGGTTGCCTGATTGACCATATTGATTTTCTGACTCACGGGAGGAGAGAGTTGTATATTTTACGAATGAACAATCAGTACACTTTAAATCTTTTATATATCAGTGAAAATTACTAAAGCTGATTTGAGGTTGCCTGATTAACCATATTGATTTTTCTGACTCAAGGGAGGAGAGAGTTTTGGGTAGGATTGATGCTTTCTGAATACTTCTTTGCTATCTGCTATACAGGAAGAACCTTTGGCTTATTTAGTCAGCGAAAATAAATTAGGATGCAATAAATGTCAAAATGTCTTTCCCGTCTGTTATATGATACTGCTTCAGTTCTTCTTTAATTATGGGGCTCACATGTGTTTTGGGGCAATACTAATCATCTACTTGGACTCAGATGTGTAAGGGAAGATCAATCTGCAGTCTCACTTAAATTGTATTATCTAAACAATGGAAGTGCAAGACTTGGATTCTGGTGAGGAACTAAAACTTAGCATGATTGAATTGTCTTCTTGTATGATGTCTGAGACATGCTTCTTGCTATCTGCTTGCAGGATACAAGGAAGGGAATACTTGCTTCCTGTTGGTATCATCTTAAAGGTAAACTGGCATTCTCTAGTCTTGTTAAATTGTCTTCGAGAGACTAGAATGTTTGATTTATTGCAATATGTGAAACTTGCAATCAAATTTTACATTAAAAAGCTAAGAATTACATTTATAACTATTCTTTCAAGTAATGGAGAAGTATCTAGTAATCTTGAATTTCTGTTCATGGCAATTTGCCGAGTATGATCTGACATTGTGGTGATCTTGTTCGAGATAAACTGGCTGGCATAGGAAATACAAACAAGGCTCTGCCTGTTGGTTGATTCTCTTTTTACATTTCTCCAGGACCCCATTCCATATGCCTTTGGATTTGCTTTTAGATCCCAAAGGCATGCCTAGATAAGTAGTTGGAAGGTCCCCAACCTTTCCACCTAGTTTGCTGGCCAAGCTTTCTAACAAGCACATTGTTGATGAGATAGATGAGGATTTTCCCCCACTTTATGTGGAGATCAGAGACGGCTTCAAAAATGACAAAAATAATCCTCAGTTTTGGGGTTTGTTCTGCCTATGCTTCGCAGAACACCAATGTATCATCTTCATATTGCAGATGAGTTATCTCCATATTACATAATTCTCCTGCTTGTGGAACCCTTTGATCCACCCTCTCCCCCTTGCTGTATTAATTAGGTTGCTCATCCCTTCCTTTGCTAAGATGAACAAAAGGGGGGAGAGAGGCCCCCCCTGCCTCGGGCCTCTCCGAGAAAAGAAGAATCCAATAGTTTCTCTATTGACAAGTATAGAGAACTTAATAGAGCCAATACAGTGCTTCATCCATCTATCCGCAGAACCCGTTCTTTCCGGAATCTGGGTAAGAAAGTCATAAGCTTTCTGTACATATCCAACTTGCATGCAATTCCTCGCTTTTATTTCCTCTATTTGGCCTCTATGCATTAATTGGCTATCAAAACAACATCCATGATCTGCCTTCCTTAATAAATTCCATCTGCTGTCTATCCACTAGGCTATGTATCACCCTCTTGAGTTTTCTGCTAGAAGCTTTGCAATGATCTTGTACACCCTCAATATGGCTAATGGGTTTGGAGTCTTTTAATTCCTCAGCACCCACCTTCTTTGGGATCAAAGCTACAAAGGTTGCATTCAGACACTTTTCAAAGTATCTTCATGGAAGTTCTGAATTGCTTCAAACCAAGTCGCAGGTGATGATATCCTAACTTTGTTTGGGGTCTCCACACCTGTGTTTCCACATATAGGTTCTCATAAAGGCCACTATTTCCTTTCTGATCTCTTCTAAATCCTACTTTATTACCTCCCCTACTTTCAGCCTGTCTATTGTGTTGGCTCTCCTATGTGCATTTGCAGTTCTGTGGATATAAAGAATCATGCATAGTATTGGAAGCGCGTTCCTTTTGAGATGGGAACAAATCAGGTTTGCCGAACTAGAGTTTTCTCGGGTAAAGAGAAGTAATTAAATATAGATTGAGGATAAGAAAAACAGTATTATAATATTTCTTACTGCATTTTATCTGTCCCCAGGGTTGATCTTGCTGCATCGCATGTAGTTTTAACACAAGTTTTTCCTTCGAAATCCGTATTTGTTTGCATAATAATTTGATCCAGCTATGCTTGTTCATTCTGCTAGATTTCTTACTCCATTTTATCTTTCCCCAGGCCCTTGTTGACACCACTGATCACGAGATATACGTCAATTTAACATGTTGCTACAATGAGGAATGTGACCGTGTAAAGGGATCTGTCGGCACCCAGCTTGTTGGTGAAAGAGCAAAAATTATCCTGGATGAAGTTCAGGCCCTATCTCTTTTTACCCGAGCACAGTGCCTGCGACATATTGGTACTTTGTTTTATTTACTATCATGGTTAACTGTGATCTTATCAAATGACTGTCAACTGCATATGATCAATCTTCCACTTTTCAGGGGAGCATTTCCAACCTGTTGTGATTGGAATGCAAAATGATAGTTACAAAACTGTAAGTGTTATCTTGGTTGTACTTGTCATGATTTAGTTCTAGAAGTCAGAACAGACATATTTTTCTAGAGATGATACCTTTACATCACATTCTCTCTCTCACTTGACAGGTTGCTGATGCTGTGCTTAGAGACTACGTATTTGTCCATCTGGATAACAATCATGATAAATTTAATCTACTTATGTTAGTATTTTTTTCTCTGGAAAATTGTCTTGTGATTTTATGGTAACTCTTCCATCTACAGTTGTATTTTGGCTATTGATATATTGATACTCCTGCTTTATTTAGCTTTATGTTGCAGAAGCTTTTCTCTCTGATAGATCAGACTTCTGTCCTAGACAATCCAGACTCTCTGCAAAATCAAGAAGTTTTGCTGCCGGGTCACTTAATTACCATATATCTGAAGGTCCAAACTTTTAAATTTCCTTTTTAAGGAATAATTGTTATGTGACATTGAATGTAATGCTTATATAGTAAGTGCCTCATAGAAATGTGTATTGTCATTCTTCTTTGGGCTAAAAGAACCTTATATCCAGGATCGATTAAGTGGAGAGTTAAGTGATCATTCAATCAATCAAATACACCTAGTTGGCTATTGCTTTATGAACCATCTGTATCAATCATGCTCTATTCAAGCCCATCACAGTCCAGTATTGAGTACGTTTTTTATGTGGAGTGTTAGGCATCATCTAAGTGCTATAGTTGTCTGTGACTTCTTATGGTTGCAGTACATGATATGAATGAATGAATGTTTTCTTTTGGTTTCACAAGGCAAAAAAGAACGGATGATGTTTTTAAGGACAATTGGCCACTCTCGACTGTATTAGGTCCTGTAGTAATCATTTGCACTTCGGTGTTACTTGGGAATATCAAAGAAATGGATGGGTACTTGTGACTTTTGAGCTCCTTGGAGATATACAGTTAGACGTCACTTCCTTAGTAATCCTTACCTGATTAACAAAGTACTTTAAGGATCTTCTATTGCATTATTAATTAGCAAGAGACTTATTAGGAATATTCTATTCCTGTTTGGCACATATTGATTCATGCCTCTACTTACAAGACTGCATTACATCATGGTCTAGTTTGAAGATGGGAAAGAAGATACCCAATTCTGTTCACGAGTCCCAATTTTAATGCTTTGATTAATTGAGGAGTAGTCTCTGATATTTTCTTTTGTTGCACCTATATAGTTCCTGTTTGCATAGAGAATTGAGTGTCTTCGGGAGAGAACCACATTTTGTAGATCTCTCCTTTTTGATGTACCTCTTGTATACAGCCATATGACCTTGTTATTGTCGTTGAAATCTTTTACTTGGATTTAAAATAAAATAAAATATATCAAGCGACCTTCTAATTCTGTTATCAAACACGTCTAATGTCTTTCTCACCTGATATATTCAATTTTATATGTTTAGTTTTGTTATCAAGCAGCCTTTACAGCTCCACACCATTAATTTATTAGAAGGCCTGTTTTATCCATATGAGATTGCTATCTGCTTGGTTTTTGCACTGTTTTGTCTTGACGTTCTCTATCACATCAACAGGAAAAGCTACAAGATTGGCTACTTAAATTACAACGGTCACTTCAGGAAGAAACTGATGGTGAAAAAAAGAAGTTTGAGCTAAGTAGCTGTATGTTCTATCAACCTATTTCATCTATCTTAGTCTGTACTACTTTCATAGATAGCTGTTCGTGGCTATGCTACGCCATTGTATGGTGTGGGCGCCACCCACAACATTTGACTGGTTGTGGTCGCACTAGTAAGAAGTAATTAATGTTCTGTTCCAAACCAATTTGTTTCTGGTAGTGAGATTTTCAGTTACCCTCTTCACGTTTTAATTTTATCTCTCAGGAAAATCTTCCTTTGTCCTATTTTTTTTGTTAACTCCTAGTTTTACAATCTGTTAAAAATCTTGCTCTGTCTTATCTGTTTGCTAGTTAGAGTCACAGGGGCATAAGAGATCTACTTAGAGCCTGTTTGGATTGACTTTCCACTTGTAAGCCACAAGTAAGCCAGAAGTCATAAGTTAGAAATTCTAACTTATGGTTTTTGTCTTATTTTAATCATTTTAGCTTAAACTGTAAGCACTTCTTTAATTTTACCCAAACACTCCAAAAGTGCTTAAAATTTATTTTGGCTTAAAAACACTTAAAATAAGTCAATCCAAGCAGGCTCTAAGAAGCTCCAAGTTTACATGCTTTTCTGTTAGTTTAATGGTGCTGATAGATGTACTAAAGTTCAGAAGATTTGGGCTTTCACTTTCTTTTTCTTTTAATCAACTCAGTTTTTACATAGATCAAATCCGGGCATATTGGATTCTAGAACTTGATTCGAATTTTTAGTAGACTTCATCTGCTTTTATGTCATATTGCAGTGACAGACGTCAAGAAGGCTATTGAAAAAAATGCTCCCAAACAGATTGGCTTGGTTATTGAGAGCATGTTGAAGACTGGGAGATTGGCTACACAATCAGGTCTTGATTTGCAACAGGTATTTAGTTGTGAAGCTTTTATGTGAAGCACCACTAACTCTTTTTTTTTTTGGACAAGGTAACAGGCAAGCACCGATAACTCTTTATTGAAAAACAACTGTGAATCCCAGTAACTAGGAAATTTATATTGTGACAGATGTGTCTTCGTTCCCGTCTTTCTCTTGTTCTTTGTCAAATTTCAAACTTCTTTATCTTATGAAAGGAAAACTAAATTTGCATTCTCTATTTTATCTGATAACCACCATAGGATGTCATATAGGAGGGTAGGCCTATCAAATAAAATAAAAAAGACAACATAAAAATATACTAACAGAAATTGAACAGTTAATAATAGGAAGAAGGTTCTCAAGGAGGGAAAAGCTAATTACCATTACCAGTTTTTTTAAAAAAGGGAAGAAAAAGGCAAACTAAACTGACATAAAATGGACAAAAATTCAATTGATTACGTCTGAAAACTCTGTCATCTTCTGCCCCAAAGTTAACACACACACAGTGTTGGATTGAAATACTTGACAAAAAATAATACTCAAGTGCATTATTTGAAGAAGCTCTGCACCAAGTAGATTGGAGTACCATTTCCTCCACGACTCTGGTCAGTGGCAAGAGCACAGTTGATTAGGTGATGAGTTTGAACCATGCCACAAACAAAATCCTTGTATTTAAGTGGAGAAGGGTAGAGGGCAGGCTCATTGTACACGGAGTTTCGACCATGCACCATTAACACTATGGATTTCTCGGTTATGAAAATGAAGGTAGATTGGAGTACCATAGCGAGCAAGAAGAATGTGTGCTTAAAGATATTCGATTTCTAGTGGTTTTCTATTTGTCTTTGTAAATCTTTACCCAACAGCTTATAATCACTTTTTGCTATTGGTGCAGTTTGGAGTATGTAGATGATCCTATAGTGGTTAGAGATATCCTAGGTCCTTTGTAAGATGAAGTAGGATCTAGTTTAGTTTTTGTTTTAACTACACACAACTGTATGTAGCTCCATGGTGTAAATTTGGGACCCCAGCCTTTAGTGCTGAAGATTAATACACAAAACTGTTACCTTTGTCCAAAAAAAAAAACACTGTATTCTCATTGCACCAAATAATAATTAGTACAAGTGTGCAAACAGATTCGCTGCGAATGTGCGATTCAGGGCTAAACAATTTTTGGCAGTGAATCAAAATCGGTTCGTAATGCAACCTCCACACGTGAAGCTATTCAAGTGGAAAGACCTGCACCTCAATTTCTTGTCCATAGCTCATAGTTAGACTGAGATGAAGGCCCTCTCTGTGAGTTTGTTATTCATGTTGTAGTTCAAATGATTGACAACAGAGGAGTTTGATAGGATTCTCTTCTTTTCTCGAGGGTTATTGGCATAGGACAGAATAAAAAGCAACAACTTGCAGGTGTTTGTGAAACATCGAGTAGGTTCTCTTTTTTTAATGGGGGCATGGGGGTGGGGGAGTGTGAAGGTGGGTACAACAACGACATACCCAATGTAATCCCGCAAGTGAGATTCGAGATGGTTAGACTGTACGCAGACCTACACCTACCTTGTGGAGGTAGTGAGTATAAAAGTGAGTGACTACATAAAATACATAGATGGATAGCAGCTTTGCGTTGGATAATCTGATTAACTGTAAGAGAAATTTAACTCCATTTTCAATTGCTTCTGCTGGTACCTCTAGTTGAGCAGGTTCTTCCCGTTTTAGAGGAAGTGAATTGTCGTAATTAATGATGGTTGTTACGAAAAAAGTTGTATGAATGATATAATTATTGTTGCAGAAGATAGCACAGTTCTTACAGAATGGAGGTTAATTTTAGCTTCTCTGATGTTAGACTTATTTACATTATTTTATGGAAAAGTGGACCTTTGGAATCATCTACTCATGAGTATCTTGACTTGGTTGTTTTTTGGTTAGAGAGCTGGAATGACTGTCCAGGCAGAAAAGTTAAATTTCCTCCGTTTTCTTTCACATTTTCGAGCGGTTCATCGAGGTGCCTCATTTGCTGGTCTTCGTACTACAAGTGTGCGGAAGTTGTTACCTGAGTATGTTGTCTTTTTATCTGAGCTAATTGCTTTATTTTCATAAAAAAATCACTTGAGGTTCCATTCATATTTTCCTGGTCCACCATTTTTCAGATCTTGGGGTTTCCTTTGTCCTGTTCACACACCTGATGGGGAGCCATGTGGGTTGCTTAATCATATGACTGCATCTTGCCGTAAGTTACATTTTTTTTTCCTTTTTGGTAATATCAGTTGTATACACCAACCTAAATTTGTGGATGTAATCTTGTTTATACTCTTATTTTCCTTAGCCTTTATCTGTTATGGGATGTCGCTTTTGCTCCCATTGTCCAAGAAACATTTTTTTTCTTGGCCAGTTTGAGAAGTGACAGACTGACAGTGTTCCTCATGTTCTGCATTCACAAGAAATTTTCTTATCATATTGATTCTGCCACAGGTGAAATTCAGTCACCATTTTTTGGCAAGAGTTTATACAAGCTGGTACTTTCAGGGTGAAGTTAACCTTAATATCACAAACGTTTATATATTGCTACATACATTGCTCCAATAGCCTATTATTTGCTGCGCATATCTCTGACTCCCTGCATCATATTCACATCACTGATTAAACAACTCATATCACACAGGAAATGTGAGGTCCTGGTACTAGTTGTGGTTCACATTGTGTCTTTGTTATTTATTAGTCAAATATTGAATTTTTGCACTAAATGCATTCATATTTATGTTTGTAAGTCCTAATCCTATTGCCGTTGATTAGTTTTGTTCACTTCATTTATAATACACAGTACAATATTAGCTCCCTTCACTTTAATACAATCATTCTGTCACCAGGCATAACCTCATACTATGATTCAAAGGGCAATGTTAAAGACTTCTTCAAAATGCGGATGTCCATATTGAATGTGCTGATTGCAATTGGAATGACACCATCATCACCAAAGCTTGTGCAAGCTGGTCCTCCTGAATTGCTGTCTGTCCTACTGGATGGTCGTATTGCGGGCTATATACCGTCGGATTTAATTGAAAAAGCTGTTACCCACTTGCGGAGATTGAAATTGTCATCAACATCATCGGTTTGTTTCTGATCGACTTCTTTTAGCCAAAGATCTTTTGTATAGCGACTTATTATGCACCTACTTCACAGTAGATTCCAGTTGATTTGGAGGTTGGATACATCCCTTTGAGCATGAATGGAGCATATCCAGGCCTATATCTGTTCACATCTCCTTCTAGGTTTGTTCGTCCCGTAAGAAACATCTCTGCGCCTGCTGAAGAGGGCAATGATCTTGAACTCATTGGACCCTTTGAACAGGTGGGTTCTGCATTTCTTGATTTTTCCTTTTATTAATTTTCATCTTCTTTATCAACAAACATGAACTTGATGAGCTTTTTTACTAATGAGAACCTCCAATTAATGATTACTAGGTTGTGTATTTGTAATGTGCAGGTGTATATGGAGATAAGCTGCCCGGATGGAGGAGATGGAGGAAGGAAAACCTTATTCCCTGCCACACATCGAGAAATTCATCCAACTAATATTTTGAGTGTTGTTGGCAATCTTACACCTTGGTCTGATCATAATCAGAGTCCACGTAATATGTATCAATGTCAGGTGAAGAGTTAAATTTGAAATAATCTGTGGATAATGTTATATAGACTGCTGAGGCTCAATGCATTATTGTATCTCATGTTTCATCTATTGTGCAGATGGGTAAACAAACAATGGGTTTCTCCTCACAAGCATTAAATTGTCGTGCTGATCAAAAGTTATATCACCTTCAGGTTTGTCCTGGTTATTATTTGCAATTCAATTCGTTCATGAGTTAGTTGTTGCCTGCCCCCAAGTTGAGTTCAATGGCATCCTATTTTAAATAGTTTTTGAAGTGTGTTGATTTATATTGAGAATTTGGTGCTTGGGCCAGCACATCTGTGTAGTTTTTCTGGTGGAAGGAATGTTGAGGCAGAAAGACAAGAGATGTATGGGATTAGTTAAAGGGATTGCAACATACTGTTTCCGTACAGTAGTTTACAGTGAATAGAAGAATGATGAAAGCATGAATGGATTATGGTGTTGTAGCTATGCTATGTATTATGTTATATTTGAAATTGATGCTCATGTTCTTGCTGTTTCAGTGACCAAGGATGTTTGCTACAGTGAGCTGATTTTTTTTTTTATGTGTTATGCATCTTGGTATTATTTATTTTTATCTTGTAAAAATGCGTAGCAAGCAAGCATTCAGCTGAAAGATTCTCTGGGACAGTGGGTAAGGTGGATCATCTTCGATTAGGATAGTTTTATGAGACTATCAGTCAGAGCATGTGTAACATATTCAATAGAACATTTCTTTATGGTGTTGTTTTTGCTGTCGTGTTGGATTACCTGTGGGTATATCTAGTTCCACGTGCTACTGGTTCACATTTTTTTAATTTCATTTCCTTGTAACGGCTGTAATTATTCAGACTTAAGAACTTGTGTTGATAATTTTTTTGCTTTTGAGATTTTATTTTCTCCTGTCTGATCTTTTCTTTTTCTTCGGGAAATTGGATCTTTACAGACTCCTCAAACCCCAATTGTACGCACAAAAGCTTATGAGAAGTACTGTGTTGATGACTATCCATTAGGAACAAATGCAATTGTGGCAGTTTTGGCTTATTCAGGGTAAGAGTTCTGTACGTGCCTTGTTTGTTTTTTAATCAGCGGAAACATACAATACATACCTTCATGTTATGCAGATATGACATGGAAGACGCTATGGTCTTAAATAAATCATCTGTAGATCGTGGTATGTGTCATGGGCATATATACCAGGTATCATTTGACATTTTAAAAAGCTTTTTGGACTTTGGTTTGATACAGAAACAACTTTTTTGTTCAACCCCCCCCCACCCCCACCCCCTGAGGGAATACAAATACATCTATCGGACTATGATATTTTCCTTTTGACACTACATTAATGGAGTTTTAAGTTATTGTACCAATGATTTGTGTACGATAAATTTTCAGAAGGATGATTTTCATCAATTCAAACCTTCTTTGAGACCACACACAACACCATGAACTTTGATGCTTGATGGTCTTTTTGTTTCTCTTCTTTAATCGGAGGGTCGGAGAATGAAAACCAGATCTATCTCTGTTCTTTTTCCTATTTTGGGTGTTTGGATTCTTATATAATTGATCCCTCCCTTGCTAAACTACTTATCCTACTATTCTTTGTGGAGGTAGTTTTCTGATCTTTCACGTTGACGTCTTTATTGACCAATATATGATCTTCTGATTTCCAGACAGAAACCATTGACTTGACTGAGCAAAGCGCCAAATCTGATCGTGCTCAGAGATTGTTTAGAAGAAGCAATTTGGATAAGTCGTCTCATCAGCTGATTGATTCTGATGGTCTTCCATACGTGGGACAGGTAACGGAATATTTGTTTTCCTATTTTTTTGGTGAGTCAAGTTGCACCTGAACCAACATGATCATTTGGTTGCAGAGGATTAATCCAAATGAGCCATATTGTAGCATTTACAATGAAATAACCAGTCAGACAACTAGTATGAAGTTGAAGGGTTCGGAGCCTGTTGTTGTTGATTATGTTGCTGTCGATGTGAAAAATAAAGCACATCTGCAGAAGGTGAGCAATTCCTAGATATATTTGACTATTAAAAGATACATCTCTGTTGTTACTTTTACTGGGTTTCTAATTCACTTTGCTGTTGTTATCCTCTTTGTCAAGGATATATAAGTTGTAGTTCTTTCATCTTTTGCTTTCTATTTCTCTTGAACTCAATGTCAACTTTTATTTAGCATAGATGACTTTGTATCATTGCCTGACTTCGTATCATTGCCTGGTCAATATATCTCTTTATTTCATTGTATCAAGGTAAGTTGATGTTTTCTTGGGTATTCATGTTCTTCAGGGGGGTTTGGTACTATTACTGTCTTTTCTGTCTTCTAAAGTATTTGATGCTTCCTTTGATGCTGCACTTGTAGATTTATTGTGCTTATCAAATTTTGCAACTATCGTTACTTATCAGTTTTTTTTTTGTCGTTGTAATAACAAAAATTTTGGTAATTCGTGATGGAAAATCCTCTCTTAGCTACAAAATTTACTCTGGTGTTCATGACCTTGAAAAACTTTAAATTTATCAACTTATTTGCATTTGTTCTGGGCAGGCGAATATACGTTTTAGGCGCTCCAGGAATCCTGTAATTGGTGATAAATTTAGCAGCCGACATGGGCAAAAGGGTGTTTGCTCTCAATTATGGCCTGATGTCGATATGCCCTTCTCAGCAGTTACAGGAATGAGGCCAGATCTTATTATTAATCCTCATGCTTTCCCTTCAAGGATGACAATTGCTATGCTGTTGGAGTCAATTGCTGCTAAGGTCTGTTTTCTCTTCTGCCGCTTATGGTGTTATTTATTTTAAGCAAAAGTATTTTGGTTACGAGATTGTAGCTCTCCAGACAATAATATATTCAAGTAGTTTTTGTGGTAGTTTATATTTGTTTATTGGGTGATGGCTTCATATGCTGAAGATATCTCTCGCTTATGGAATATATGGTTCATCTAGCTTGACATGGATGATCACAAGAATTTATATATATGCTATCTTCGAACAGGGAGGTGCTTTACATGGGAAGTTTGTTGATGCAACGCCGTTCTCTAACACAATGAAGGAATCAGAATCGGAATCCAGTTCACTGGTGGATGACCTTGGTTCCATGTTAGCGGTTTGTGGCTTCAATCACCATGGTACGGAAGTACTATATAGTGGAGTATATGGGACAGAACTGACTTGTCGAATATTTATTGGACCTGTTTATTATCAGCGTCTGCGACACATGGTTTCTGATAAATTTCAGGTTAGTATCACCTAGATATTAGAGTGAATGATCCTGTCTATTCTTCCTGCCCGCTTTGACCATTTAAGCTGATTTATGTTTTCATCTCGTGTAGCAAACGTTGACTGTTTGATGAATAACTGTTTACATAACCACCTCCTGTGCTCAACTCTGATGTGAACTGTTAAGTTTTAAAATTGGAAGCTAAAACTAGAAAAGAACTCAATGTTCGTGCTCATCATTGACTTCCAAATGAAACCAAGATCAAGAAATTCTTCCTCTACCTAGTTTTCCTTCCTGCTTGAATAATTAATTTATTACAGTATTTATCCTATGCATTCTGGGGTTGACAGATTTCATGTTAATGGGTCTCTTTTTTCCCATTTAACCCCACCCACCCCCAAAAAGGAAACAGATTCAGTTCGATAATTGAACTTCCAAGTATTACTTTATATATCCTTATTCCTTGTCAGGTTAAATTCGGTACTTAAGTTGGCTTCTATTGCTGTACAGGTCCGTTCTACTGGACAGGTAGACCATATCACTCGGCAGCCTATCAAGGGGAGAAAGCGTGGTGGAGGTGTCCGCTTTGGTGAAATGGAACGAGATTCACTCCTTGCTCATGGAGCAGCATATTTGCTGCATGATAGACTCCATACAAGCTCAGATCATCACATTGCAGATGTGTGCTCTGAATGTGGAAGTGTCCTAACATCATCTGTTATTCAGCCGCCAAAACGAGCAGTGCAAGCAATTCTGAAACAGCTACCTGCTAGAGAACCCAAAAAGGTTACTTGTGTCGCTTGTCGTTCAAGTAAAGGAATGGAGACTGTTGCTATGCCTTATGTGTTTAAATATTTAGCGGCTGAACTGGCAGCCATGAACATCAAGATGACCCTCAAACTAAGTAATGAGGCTGGAGCTTGATACACATTTCTGGCAGTTGGAATATTCTAGTGTCTAGAAGCAAGCTGGGAGCTTGATTACCATTTCATCTGTACCTGTAGTTTCTCAATGTGCAACATGTCCAAAAAGGGGTTTGCAGCATCAGATAACTGGATTCTGGCAACAGTGATTTGGTTTAGAATTTGAAGGCCAGTTTCCTAGTTGGCTACTGAGAAAGAGAGTGTGCTGCAAACAAGACCCGCTGCTTTTCATCTCATAATGCAGGAGGGGTCAAAATATAGAGTTGTCTCATCAGTAAGAAACCCGCGTTGTACAGGTTTGCTGTCTGGCTCAAGAGGTGCAGCACTTTCCCTTGCGATGATGGCCCTGTGAAGTGTAGACTAAAATATAAACAGAGTTTTATACTTTATTTGTTATAGCTTTTTGTACATTGTGGGGGCTATATGGTATCATGGTTGAGGCTCTATTGAAGCCAATGTTATTGTTCATCCCAGTATACTTCTATTCACTTTCATGAGATTAATTATTTTGGCCATACAGTAATTTGTAATGTATTTAAATATTAAAGGATTTCTTCTAAACTGATATAGTGACCAAAAGCTAAATCAAGAGTAAATTCATATATTGTCTTGGAATTTTACATAAAACTACAACTTATAAAAAGGATTAACCATAAAAATGATTATTATGAAATACAGACTGGAAAAATAAAAGTAGAGCTAGACTTTGAGCCTCTTGCATCATAGCATGCTATCTGTTCTGGCTGGTAATCTCTTGAAGAAGTTGCTGGGAACAGAAGGCATCTTGCTTCTGAACCTGGGGTGCCTCAACATATATAACCCAGCAACTAAAGCCACCACTCTGAAGGGAGTCACATAAAGCATAACTGCAGCAAAAAGACTGAACATGATAAACAAGCTTGTTGCTCTTGGATCTCTCCAGCTTAGCACCCCCTGCAGCCTCTCTCCTTGTGTTGCTATATCACCGACCACGGTCTGAATCCTCCCAGCCACACTTCTCAGCCTATCATACCTCATTCGAACAATGTCGTGGGGTCGAGACGTTGGAAACGTGTCAAATTCTTCATCAAGCTCATCAGGGTGAGCTGTTTCAGCCCATGAAAGCTTAGTGTCCATGTGAGGAGGGTGCCTTGGCCGGAACCGGTAGTTCCACAGTCCAATGAGGAACATATAGAGAAACAGAGTTGGAAGAATCAACTCCGGATACCAGATCAGTATCAGGAAGAGGATGTGAACCAAGACTGAGGTAACTGGATTTTTCCAGTGACATATATCACCAAACCATCGATTAACAGAGATTAAGCCTGAAAGAAGTGACATGATCCTAAAGAAATTAGCCTTGCTTCTTCTCATACTCCACATGTGGGAATCCACATCTAGCATGTACTCTACAACTTCTTTCCTGAGTGGTGGTTCAGCTCTACCAAGTCTAACAGCAACAATGCTCATAGCTTGGTACCTCAAGTTGTCTACTTGGTTGACAGTAAAGGGATGAAGGTAATGCATTTTGGGAAGCAAAGGGTGGCCATAAGTATGTATCATGTTGGCTAAAGAGAGGCTTGTGAATCTTACTGCCAATTGGAGTTCCCCCATTTTCTTAACCCCTGATGGGTGCAGAACAAGAAGGGGATAAGAGTGAGTGTAAATTCGATGAGATTCTAACGTTGATAATCTGATACGTACCTTCCCTATGCGTGAGTCTCGTGCTGCTCCAGTCCCTTGCTTCTCAACCCCCAAATGACAGTTATCAAAGACACCCAATGTGATAACTGTGGAAGGATCATAAACTTCCCAAGTGTATTGCTCATTCCATTTGGGGCTGAAAGTGTCAAGAATGGTTCTTGTCCTTACCCATTTCTGACCATATTTAGCCACACAATAGGCATCTGTACTTCCTCTGCTGTCCTTCATCTTCATTGGAAGAAGTCCTTCTGCACCTAATATGCCAACTTCCAATATTCCCACCGGTGGTTTCCACAGCTGTCGTGCTGTTGGCCTTTGATCACTTATGTACATGGTTGATTCATCCAGCACGTGATATCCCCCTTCAAGGCATACCCTGAGGTGAACTCTGCTTGAAAACTTGAGCTCTTTCCTCCTGTCAACTTCCAAGGAACCAAAACCAAACTTCTCAAGGTTGAACCAGCGAGAATGGACCGGTCTGTGATCAAGCCTCTTCTCGAATGTGTTGAGTGGGAAACTTATCTTTCCAAGAATCTCATCTTTCATTGGGTGAACACGGTCCTCAATGCTGAGGACTAGCTGCTCCTCAAAAGGCTCAGCAGCTACAAAAACCAAATCCTCATTCCACATTGGATTTGCTGTTCGAGCAGGGCATATATCGGTTTTGAGCACCTGATTTCCCACCTGAGCTTTCACAAAAACTTCAGGGAGACGGCTCTGGTCATTTGGGATGATGTCTTGAGCTTCAATAACATTTACTCTCACGTACCAAAGTTTTGGAGAGACATAAACTTTGGACCTGACGCTCATTACCCCCTCTCCATGAACAAAGGCAGCATCGGCATGCCAGGCATCTGAAAATGCTTCATCTGCTTGTGTTCCCATCCAAACAGCAAGCATGATCTCCCCTCTTATTTTTCCTTCTCCTCGTCGATCCTCCAGTCTGTACCATTGAGGAGCCAGGGGACTATCAGGAGGAACTCTTGTTGGAACCTCATTCAAGTCAAAAACCACCTTTCCAAGATTATCATCTCTTCCCATCATATCTTTATCCTTCACATAAACTTCAAGAACTGAAGACTGAATTCGATCTTTAGAGAAAGCAAATACCTGGTTCCATTCCGCATTCATTTTCTTATCAAAATGCTTTGTCCGTCCTTTGTAATTCCCCATCTTCACCTCCACATATGGGTCACAGCTACCGGTGAGTACACTTGGTTGAAGATCTTTGGACTTAACCACTCGAACATAAAGATAAAACATCTGCTCCACAAGATCGTATGTGCTTGCATGTCTATCACTGTTCATCCATCCTCTTCCTCCGTAACCTCCAACACGTGGCCAATGCTCCCCAAGCTGAGGATTCGTGTCCTTCAGCTCATAGTCATCTTTAGGGTGGTTATGCATAGCTCGGGGTTGGGCTACTTGATACTGCATTGGCGGTTGGACACCTGGCTGGCCATGAATAGCTCGGGGGTGGTCTACTTGATGATGCATTGGCAGTTGGACACCTTGGTGGCTAGGAATAGCTCGGGGGTGGTCTACCCCATGCTGCATTGTCGGTTGGAAACCTGGTCTCTTCCTTATTGATATGACTGGTTGCTGCATAGCTTGATGCTTGAATACAAATTGAGATGTTTCTTCAATGTGCTCAACTGATTCTGTGTCCTGCTCACTTGGAGTAAGATGACCAGTTTTTTCTACTACAGCAAAGCTTGAAGACTGATCAGCACCAGAAATTGCAGTGTTTTCAGTGTTTTGTACTTCTGAACTGTTACTATCTTTAGGAGTATCAAGAGTAGAAACTTCAGAAGCAGGAAGTGAAGGTGGTGGATTATCTAACTGTTCTGGATTTTCGATGGACGGGATATTTGAAGGACTAGAAGATTTTTTAGGATATAAATTTGGATCAGATGGTGATGAAATGTATATTTTGAGGCCAATCTCTCCTTTAACAAATGAGGAAAACCATTTCTTTTCAAGTTGGAATCTTTGATAAACTTCTTCCCCTTTCTTGACTATATTTGAGCAAGGAATTCTCACCCTTCCAAGAAAGTTTCTCCCTGGAATAGGCCTTCTCTCATGATACACAGAAACATCAATGTATTTGTATCGATGATTCTTTATATCGTCAAGATGGAAAATGAGTTTATGGTTCCAAGTTGGGTTGAGATTTTTTGGGACAGTTCTAGTTTTGCTAAGTTGGTTTTCAAAATCAACTTCTACAAATGCACTTACTGATCCTTCACCATCTTTTGGCATAAGATCATAAGCATCTATTACTTCTACTATTAACTTCATATCTCCCTCCCTTTTTGTTCTTGTTTTTCGCCACCAACAAATAACTCTTTTCAAGATATCTCAAGACTCAAGTCTCAAGCAACCAGATTCTAATATTTAACAAAGATAGTTCATAGTAGTAAGTTAAAGGAATGAAGTATTTGTTGTTTTTTAGTGTAGTATCAAGGTGCATTCTACAAGAAAAGAATGATTTGATGAAGAAGCTGTTTAATAGTTCTAGAAAAATATTCTATGAAATTGAAATAGAGTGAAAGGAATAATTTTTTTGGCAAAGTAGAAAACAAACTAAACAGTACAATGTGATATATGCAGAGAAAAGAAGAGGAAAATGAGAAAAATATAGAAGAAGAATGAATTTGTTAATGTCTGCTTGAACATGACGCAGTACACGATCGTTTAACTTATATGTACCGACAATATTATGTATATCATCGCGTTAACATGACCTACAATAACATGTAACTGTCGATATGATATGAGCCTATTGTATTATAATGATCGTGTAAAAATTCTTTATATTGTTCAATGAAATCTTTGCTAAAAGTGAATGCTGATACTCTTCTAATGGTGTCAAATATACACTTTTGAATTAAGATATACTCTTGCTGGTTAATTTGTTCCACACTTCATTCTCTTTTAGCTTTTATTAGTTACTTTAAGCTAGAAATTGAGAACATTCTAGATGTAGATCCAATGTTTATTCTTTTCTTGTTTTATATTCTTGCTTTTTAAGTCTTAATTTTCTTTATAATTGCTATGATTACCTCGGATGGAGTAAGTTTAAACGCTTTTAGGCAAGAGCTATGATTATCCTCAAAAATACACTATCAGATCGTTTTAAAGAGGGACAAACCCTCTTCAATATTTTAAAATGCATTGATAGGACAAAATTCTTTTGAGACTGACAATGTATATAGGTTAATCTTGCAACAATTAATAAAACGAGAAAAAGATTTTTTTTTTTTTAAAAAAAAGAGAATAAAATGAAATGCCTTACTTGGATCTTGTGATCTTTTAAGGCATTCCATTCTTGTTAGTAGAGCATGAAGAGAAGCATGTGAAGCCAAAAAATAAAGGCTAAAGCAAGACAATTAAAATGCCCAAAGATGCAATGCTTTATTCTTTTCTTAATTACTTCCATAATTACTTCCCTTACTTTGGACTAGAAAAAAAGTTGCATTTTCTTTAAAGAATTATTTCAATAATCATATAGAGGATTATAATTTGATGGGTTTAATTTGTGAGAATAATGTATAACTAGAACATGTGACTGTTCCCTCTAGTTGAACTGAAAAAATTATGTGATAAATTAAAAAAAATAATCTGTAGCGATAATTAATTAACGCTAGTAGCTTGTTAATTTTTTAGAGGTTATTAACACTTTTTTGTAAATGTTCTTAAAACTTATAATGACATAGAACTTAATGATAATCAACGATTGTTAACGTGCTCGCTCAAAAGTTTTTTTGTTTTTTTTTTACAAAGAAAAAAAAATACTTTTTGGGGCTAAAATTTTATAACAAAATCTTATTAATTTGTTTGACCTTGCTAGATCTAGTTCATTTTTTTCATAAATATTTTAAATGATCGAATTCAATATTGACGAGTACAGACGGTCAAATTATTCCTTGTAAATACTAGAATTCAAAAATTTTATTAAAATAATACTATATTATGCGCATAACAGGAATTAATTACATCACCACCCATTCATCCCATGGAGAATTAGTGTGGAACATATTGCTTTATCAAATATGATTTTTAACGGTGATTAGTTAACAATAATAATTTTACTGTTGCCAAATATATATAACTCTCTTATTAAACATCTCTAAAGTCTATAATAACATTGATTTAATTGTGATTAATTATGTTTACTATCCAACAATATTTGTCCACTTTATAAAATTCATGGGTTATTTTACACTTAGTTTCTAATTTATTCTTATGATTAATTATAGTCATTTATCTATTATATTTTTCAAGATATTATATTTATAAAAAAATGATATATTAAAATTACTCTTTTATTTATAGTTTCTTAAAGGGTGTCAAGTCAATATCGATAAAAGCTTTAGTACTTTTATTTAATGTGCATATTTGCTGATGATAAAAACTATTTTTATCATAGTGTAAGTCATTTTTGACTTATTTAAAATTAGTCAAACATTTCCAAACGTCAAAAACAGAATTAAAAAAAAATTTAACCGACTTTTAGGCTAATTCAAACAGACTCTAAGAGAGTTAAAATGTTTAATCAGATATTGTATAATCCCTAATACAAAGGCTAAATGACTATTAATTATAGTATATAAATTTGAAGAGAGTGGCCTCCATGGAATCCCTCACTCTCAAGTGTCAAGTCCTCCACTTATATATGAACACTATAATTGTGCATCAATAATGAGAATCGTAAATCGTAATATCCTCTTCTGTACGCAAATTGATAGGTCTATTTCATCCTTGTTTGGTTGTATTTTTGTATTAATTTTTTATCTTGTCAGTAGAGGCGGAGCCAAAACTAGGAGTTTGGGGCTCTAACTTTTAGCACAAAAGATTGATAGTGGGGTTTGAACCCACATCACTAGTGTGAAAGACATTTATATCGCACCTTCCTTACCACTAAGTTATCATTCGATTGATTCACGGGTTAATAATATATATATATAATTTTTTAATACAAATACAAAGTCTACAGAAAAAGTCATTGAATTCATCCGAACTTACAAAACCCCCACCTAACTCCGCATCTGATCTTGTGTCTTCGGAGTTTGACGAACTTCATATTTATCCAATAATATCAAAATCAAAACCTTCCCAAACTGAATTACATATATTGGTCATGTCTCGAAAATATTATTCGATCCTTATCATCAAATTGTTATAATCGATTATTCTTTTATCTCATATCACTACATCATTTATTTACTTACTCAAAACCATCTGATATCACTACATCATTTATTTACTTACTCAAAACCATTTTCTCTCCATACAACTTAATTCACAATTTTATTATTAATTGTCATGCTATGCGTATTGATATTAGATACTTCTGACTCTAAACTTAATTCACAATTGTGACTTTAAAGGGTATTAGAAAGTTAAATTATTACGTAACTCTAAACTTCTAGAAACACAAATCGTTGACATTATTCCTAAATCCAAATTTATACTCTATGCTAATTTTTAAAGGAAAGAAGAAGGAAAAACTCAAAAAGCCACCAGGCACCAGCTTTGACTTTTTCTTGTTCAAATTTTGTCTACCCTTTTATTGGCTGCTTCCCTTTTCGTAACTTTTGAACTTCCAATATCATTGTAAAGATCCTTTATTCTTTCTACACATAATTTAAATCTGCAGTCCGAAGAAATACCGTAAATAGTATTTTAAATAACGTGAAACTATCTTATTCATAGAGAATTCAATTGAATCAAGTTCATCGTAATATTATATTGTGCAATCTGAGTCTTCTAGCATAGTGGCAAAGATGTTGGCTCAAAAATTGTTTTAGGTCACAGGTTTTGTATTTTTTTTTGAAAAAAATTTCCTTGTTCAAATTTCTGAATCCGCGAGTGTGTCCATGGGGGATTGGGTGATTGGAGCGTTGATCAATTTGTTAGGAAGCATTTTCATCAACTTTGGAACCAACCTGCTTAAATTAGCTCATGATGAGAGAAATTTAAGGGCTAGGATGAAGCCCATTATATACTTTCAAGCATGGAGAATTGGTATTCTCTTCTTCACAATAGGAAATTGTCTCAATTTCATTTCATTTGGTTATGCTGCTCAATCACTTCTAGCAGCTTTAGGATCTATTCAGTTCATTTCAAACATCGGATTCGCGTACTTCGTGTTGAATAAAACAGTGAAAATCAAATTATTGTTAGCCACTGTTTTTGTTGTTGCTGGAAACATTTTCCTTGTAGCTTTTGGTAATCATCAGTCCCCTGTTTACACAACAGAGCAATTGGGTGAAAATTACACAAACATTGTGTTTCTCGTGTACTGTATCGGTTTGGTCTTAGTTGTTGTTTTCCATCATTCAATTTACAAAAGAGGAAAAGGGCAAATGCTGGTTCCGTTTTCATATGCAGTTGTTTCTGGTGCAATTGGATCGTGTTCAGTATTGTTCGCGAAATCTCTTTCAAACATATTGAGATTGTCAATGTCATCGAATCATGATGGTGATGGTGGTGGTGGTTATTCAACATTGCTCAACAGGTTCACGTATTCAATGCTTTTGATGTTTATAAGTACAGGTGGATTTTGGATGGCCAGGTTAAATGAAGGGCTATCGCGATTTGATGCAATACTTATCGTACCTATGTTTCAAATCGCTTGGACGTTTTTCTCAATCTGTACTGGATTTGTCTACTTTGAGGAATACAAGGTGTTTGATGCTTTAAGAACAACTATGTTCGTTTTTGGAATGATTTCTGTGTTTATTGGCATTTATTTGCTAGCACCAGAGGATGATGAAGTATTGAAGGATGGTTCTTTAGCAGTACTCAAAACTTCGAATTCATCGCAGCATGTTGAGAGATTGTTCATATCATCTGATCAAATTAGGGATATAGAGATCATTTGGACGAGATATGCTGATGAAAACTGCTGATATGATTGGACTATGCGAGCGCCAGGACGTTGGTGTGTGGTGATAAACATGAAAATGGTACAAGTAATTATTTGTCTCGTCGAAAAATTATATAGTGTATATAAAAGCATTTTTGTGTGTGTATGTACATTGGTAAATTCATTTGGGCAGTGAAGCTTCTATTGTAATTGGCAAGAGTAGCTTGAAATTTTGTTTTAGGTTGCTAATTAACTCATGAGGTACTGCTACATCTTTGCATTTTTTGAATTTCCTCTAGTGGTAGTGCTTAACAATATTGTTATTTCTTTCTCCTTATATATATGGAGAAAAATATCAACAGTTTAGCCTTTATTTTCCCGTTCAATGTTTATTATTTGTATTAAAATTCAATAAAATCTGATCAACTATAGTCTAATTTTAGTTGATAAAGATAAGCATTCATATTGATATCTATTTTATTCGGAATCAAGAGTAAATAAATACTATAAAAAAGGTTTCAAAATTCATACAAAATGTTACTTAAACCTAGTTGATTTACTTTATTGTTCATAAAAAAAATAACACTTAAAAAGTAAATAAGTACTATAAAAAAAAGGATTTCAAGGTGTTCATACAATAGTTTATTAACCTTTTTATTATTCTAAAAGTAAATAAAAGTTATTTTGATAGGATATCTTCATGAGTTAAGTGAGTTTTTACATAAAGTTATTTTGATAAGATATCTTCATAAGTTAAGTGAGTTTTTATAAAATATTATATAACTATGTTGATTTCTAATGTTACTCAAACTTAATTGATTGACTTTATGGTTCATAAAAAAAATAACACTTAAAAAGTAATTAAGTACTATAAAAAAAAAGTTTCAAAGGTGTTCATACAATAGTTTATTAACTTATTTATTGTTTTAAAAGTAAATAAAAAGTTATTTTGATAGGATATCTTCGTAAGTTAAATGAATTTTTGTAAAATATTAAATTATTTTGTTAATTTCTAATACGATATAACTATTTTAATTTCTCTCCGTCTTTTTAATATTTTGAATTTGAAAAATAATATATCCTTCACTAATAAGATGAATTTCCTTTGATTTTAGATTAATCACTAAAAATAAATTTTATGAATTTTTTTAAAATGTCAAAGAATTACCAAAGCATGTATTAGTAAGATGGAAAGTAAGTTCATCATATTAATATGTTTATCTGAGTTCAATAATAACGAAAATATATAAGATATTTACCTAATGAAATCAATATTGATACATTTTATCCTCGTATTCATCAAACTTGGAAGAAGGGGTGAAAGTGAAACCATAATATATAATTTTACTATAATGTTTTTGCTTCGAAATTATTAATGTTTAAAGCTTCCCTTTCTTGGAGAAAAAGAAAGTTAAATTTTTATTTCCACACTGTTCTAAACATTTGCGTATGCCCTAGATTCACTTTAAAGAACACAAAAAAATCTATATATTTGTCAAATAAGCCCCTGTATTTCAGCCTAATATCCAATTAGGCCCTGTGAAAGGGCTTCCACAAAAGAAGGAGCCCCTGATACTACTTCCGCCATTAAACTAGAACCTTCCATTGCAAAGCTCGCAAAGAAGCTTGAGGCTTGTGTGGGTAGACGTCTATATGCTCTATCAAAACCCCATCAATTGAAAAAAAAAATCAATCTTTTTTTCACTTGACAAACTAGGGTTTTTCTAGGGTTTATTATAGTCGAGAACTGTTTTGCTTTAGCTTTTTTCAGTGTTACTGAAATGGTCAGCTCAAATGGTCTTCGTCTTGCTCACCGTCTTGCTCGCTGCACCTTTTCTACTGTATTGTCCTCTCCTTCTTTTATCTCAGTCGCTCTCTGCATTTTTTTTTTTGGTATTGATGTGTGAGCAATGTTAAATTTGTAGACTACTGGATCTTTGTTGAAGGAGGGTTGTAGGGGATATAACACGTCAGTATGCAATCAAACAAGGGGATTGTTTTATTTCAATTCAAAGAATGGTATGTATAAACTGACCTTCTGTAGTTTATTTACTTAAAAAAACTTGGATTGAATTTTTGATATTGTGAACTCATAGGGGGCAGCGAAAGGGATTGGTTAAGACTTGGGCAACTCAAATCGAATTTTGGTGCCACAAGATCAATTCATGGAACAGGTACCAGTTAACCACTCCCTTCCGAGTATTGAGCTTCCGTTATCTCGCTTCCGTATATGGCCGGTTGTAGGTTATGTCTCTCTATTAGTTGCTTCATTTGATAATCTTGAGGAATTATCTCTTTTATGTTAGTCAGTTAGTCTACTGCTCTACTTGAATGAGGTAAATTTTAGGTCTTTATGGACTCTAAATTGGAGTTCTTGTGTTAAATAGATATTTGATGGGTAACATATTTCTGTAGATTTTTCTCATTAGGCTAATCGGAGCAGATAAAATACCTTGTTTTCCCAACATGTTCCTTTTTATCAATCGATAGAACAGATTGTGGCAATCCAGCTATAATTTCTTCTGGATGTGTTTAATGTTATTTTTAGGGGTTAGTTTCATTAGGTAAATCGGTTGTTAGCTTGCTGTCCGTTGACTCTTTTTCCATGTTAATTGAAATGCATTTGGCCTCTAAAACCTGATGAGTACTCATTATGCATGTTCATACAGACTGTTAAGACAGAGGTAGAAATTGGCAAACTTCCACGGCATCTCTTGGTTTCTTCTGTAAATTGCAAGTCTGCTACTATTTTCCAAGAAGAGGTAAAAAAAGCGGTACAGAAGTTCTAGCTAGCAGGCAGAGCTTGTTTATGCCTTCTATGGAGAATGATGGTAGACTGATAGATAGGGTGTGTATGTGTGTATTTAGAGAGAGAGAGGGGACGGGGTTTGGGG
>NC_028637.1:91443195-91483965 GCF_001406875.1 Solanum pennellii
AGAGAGAACAGCTTGTGTATATTGGAAGAGGAAAGCTGATAGCAGAGATAGTCTAAATTTATTTTTCTTATGCCCAATGGTGCATTCTGAGTTTCTCTCAGAGAGTGGAGGTGAGGTGAAGATTAGTCACATCTACTGGTTTCTTCCTTTAAACCGGTAGATTCTCTTTTTTAATCATGAAAAAAAAAAGACTTTTTAATTGCTCTATGTTTTCCCCTCCAAAAAGCATTGCAGCCAGTGTAGAATGAGATCTGTTATTATGTATGCTAGTAGGTGAATTATTCTTTCTAAATAATTAGTAAGTAAATTGTTTAAGTAACAACTTGATATAAAACTTTCCATCTCACAAAAAAGTAAAAATTGTGCTCCCAGGGCTATGGTCTAGTTGTAAAAGTGCAGCGTGCGATGTGTGGGTTAACCACATGTCGTAAGTTCGAACCCTTCTCTAGGCAAAAGTCAGGTATCTAACTGAAGAAGGGTTAGTGGGGCGGGTCCATTATCCAATTTATATAAACGTCATCAGAAGTAACAAATTCCTGGTTGAAAATGTTTCATATAGGCTAAGTTGTGCGGACTCTTCACTTACGTTGCCGCACCCGTGCCGGATTCTTCAAAAATACACTACTTCTGGAGAATCTGACACGCACATGTAGACATTTTTGATGAATCCGAGCAACATTGCATATAGGGCATGCTTTCATTATTTTGGTTTCCAGGATGTGCAATGGTTACATCTTACTCTGTTGATAACATATATGCGACTCATTTACCCATGTTAATGGTATATCTGTGTATCTGGAAGCGGATAAGATTCGTATTATAAAACATTGTTGTTCACTATGAATTGCTTTCCATATCTGTATATCTGGAAGCAGTTAATATTTGTATTGTAAAACATTATTGTTCACTGTGAAATGCTTTCCATATGATCTTTCATCTTGGAAATATTGGTGGTGATCTTTCAAAGTGGTAATGGAGGTATTTGTTAGAATTAGTTTTTGATTCTCTGGTATGTATTTTCATATTAGACTGGTTATGTATTTTAACTAACATAACCTCTTTGCTGTTCAATGTTTGGTTAGGCATGAGTATGAAAGATTTTTATGAGGTTCTTGGCGTCAATCGGAATGCAACTGCCGCTGAAATAAAAAAGGCTTATTATGGGGTATGTTTATCATCCCCTTCTGGATTAGTTAATATTGTTTGCAATTGTAAGATTGGCTTAGTTCTAGTCAAGTAGGACTTTGTAATGACTGAACTAGCATCTTGCAATTAAAAGTTTCTGGAGTAAGTATCACCTTATCTTTGTTACTGATTATAAATTCGCTATGCTTAGCTTGCAAAGCAACTGCATCCAGATATGAACAAAGATGACCCAGATGCTGAAAAAAAGTTTCAAGAAGTCTCAAAGGCTTATGAGGTACTAGCCACTTTGGAGAAGTTTTTTGCTCTATAAAGAAGTTATTGCTGAAGCCATTACTGTATGGAATTTTGGATGACCAATTGTTTGTTCATTTATGTGGCAAATGCAGGTTTTGAAGGATGATAGTACACGTCAACAATATGATCAGGTTTGACATGCCTTATGGGTTACTTTGCACATGAACCAGCAAACATTTACTTCTCTGTTTGTTTTTATTTGCATATTAGGGGTTTATTTGCCTATAAACATTCATGACTTTGATTATATTTCCTCTTGAATGAGAGGCATCCTGATGCATTGTTGAATATGCAGCTTGGGCATGATGCATTTAATAATATGAACAGTGGTGGAGGTGGAGGTCCTGGATTTGATCCATTTGGTGGTTTCAAAAGTCCTTTTGAAGACATGTTTAAAAATGCTGATGTAAGGACCATATCCTGGTTTAGTTCTGATAATTCATTTGCATTTGCATTGGAAAATTACTATGGTGGTATTCTAGATTTTTACTTTTTTCTCTAGCTGTCTGTTAAGCATTGAATTCTACTAATTCACCTCTGATGTTGGCCTCTACAAAAAGTTGGTTCTTGAGCTAGATACAAAGTTGAGTAATTGTGCTCTTCACGAGAGAGGTCCTCTGGTGAACTGATATGACCCTCTGTTCTCTCTTCCATAGATATTTCAAGAGATTATTGGTTGTGTTTTTGCTAAACAGTATCACAGCCGGTATTAGAGTGTGTGCACACCTGATTGCCAAAGCAATCTGAATTATTCCCCTCCTTGACTCTTTCTCTCCTTTCCATGAATTTTTTCCCCATATATAGAAAGCTATTTGAGTCTATGACATTTGAGGGAGTTTGTAGAAGGATAGAGTCTACAAAGACAATGTTTGTGAAAGTTGCCATTATCAAAAAAAAAAAAGCCAAATGTTTGTGAAGAGGTACTTGTTCGGCAGCGAATTAAGTATTACTCCCCTCTATACCGATTTATGTGGCACTGTTTGACTGGTGATTGAATTTATGGAAGAAGTGAAGACTTTTGGAACTTGTAGTCTAAAACAAGCCTTAGACATTTGTGTGGCTATAAATAATCTCATTAATGGTAGAATGAGAATTCAAACAACTTTTTTGGGACATACTAAAATGTAAATTTTGACAGAAAGTAACAAACACAAATATTGGAAAAACAGGAGTAATAAATAGCTGATGTCATTCTTACCTGTTGAGATGTTCGATGAGGTACTGTGAAAACAGATGCTTTGATAGCTCTCCTTAACCTCTTAGGCATCAACTTTTATGGTCTCTTTAGATGCATCACGACTGTAAAAGCTTAAACGTCATTTTATGCTTAACATGGCACAATATTAGGTGAACCTTCAACAGGTTACTCTGTTGTGCCCATTTCTTTTGCATTCTTACTTCCAATCCTTGAGATCTAACCCTTCTCCATTTTCTGTTGGCATTTATTGGAGATTAGATTTTTGGCAACATCTTTAACAGAGACATGGGTGGAGAGGATGTCAAGGTTTTCTCCTTTTCTGTCTCCTTCATCTGTTGTTGTTGCTGTTTTTTTTATGCACTTCCGCCATTTATCTTTTTAACTGTTTTTGTCCCTTGTACTGCAGGTTCCGATTGAACTATCCTTCATGGAAGCTGTTCAGGGGTGCTCTAAGACTATAACATTCCAAACTGATTTGCCTTGCACTGCTTGTGGTATATATATACTTCCAGCGATTTGCTTTTTGCCTTTTTCCTTTTTCTTTTTGTGGGGGGGGGGGGAATCTAAATTGGAGATCAATATATCTTAAGTACTACTGTGTGATACATGAGCATTAAAGTGCCTACAAGTTGATCAAAGTCTGGTTATTAACCATATTAAATAAATAACTAGATTTAAATAAGTTTTTTTCCTGATAAGGAACAAGACATTAAATAAGTTACTGCTGGGTTTTGATGTGAGCTGTGACAGGTGATATCTTGTGAATTTGCTTATAATAGTTTGTCTAGCCCCTTTCAACCTATAAAATTTAGTCAAAGTAGTCCACACCTTCTAGCTCATGTTAGTGAGTTGGACTCCACTCTACTTGGTACTTACTGTAGTTCCTTTTTCTTCTTCCCTTGTTTCTCTTTTAGGTGGAAGTGGTGTGCCCCCTGGCACTAAACCTGAAACTTGTAGGCGCTGCAAAGGTTCAGGCGTGGTTAGTACCCCTTTGCTTATTTCCATTCTTTACTTCCAGCAACATGCATATTTCTTTGTGTATAATGTTGGCTCCTTTTATCTTATATTTTCAATATCCCTTTACAGTCAATCTCGCAAACTGGTCCTTTCACACTTCAGACGACTTGTCCTTCATGCAAAGGAACAGGGAAAATCGTATCGGTATGACATCCTGTCTACAAAAAACAGAGTTGTTAGTTATGCATGCAAATAACTGATTGTTGTTTCCTTTTTTTAATGGAAAATGATCATTTTGCTTGGTTTGCTACATAAATAGGTATAGTTATTATGTTAAGTGATGTCATGACCATCACAGGAGGAATCTTTAATTTCACTTCATCCCAGTAGGGCAAAAATATAACCATTTTAATTTTTTAGAAGTTGGAACTTGGATAAGATAAAGTTCCTAAATGTACATCCTATACAAAGAGTGTCTTCAGTCGGGTGATATTTGGAGGAATATTAGTCTTAGTTTTTTTTTTTTTAAGAAGGAAGAATACTACTCTAGTTTACGGAGGAAGTGTCTGTTTTTCAAGTGTTCTATATTCCATAAGATGATTGAAGTCTTGCTCTTGAAACAATGAACTGTTAAAAATTTTTCTTTTACACTCTTCAGCCGACGCTTTTAGTCCTATAATTATGTAATGCGTACATCACTTAGAGGGGGAGTGTATCTTTGGACTCTTAACCACTCCCAGTTGGAGTATTAACTAGCATTTCAATTTTTACTTTGATGAATTGGCTTTGTTTGATGCATAGTTGTGTTAGAGATTGAAACGTTAATAGAATTATTCTTGGCCTACAGAGTTTCTGCAAGTCTTGCAAAGGAAACCGTGTACTACGAGGACCAAAGACAGTGAAAGTGGATATCATGCCTGGTATGCTGTAACCACACATATATCTATGCATGAAGTAATTATGGTGTGAAATATACCTGATTTGTCAACATAACTATCTGATGCATTTTTTGTAATGCTGGTTCGAAATCCATTTGTTAGAGTCCGTTCATTATTGATTTAGCAACTTAAGTTGATGTAACCCATGTTATAAAACTATAGCATAGTTGAGACTTGTGCACCACAATTACCCGTTTTGTCCTTCTCCAAAAATATGCCAAAGAAACCTGAAACCAAAATGGGGAAAATAATGTCAGATGAAAGCACCAGCATCTTATTGCTAAAATATGCATGTGGGCTGTTGTGAATTTACTTCCACTCAGACCTTTTTTCTTTCACTAATGGATGCCCCTACAGTGCTTTTAGCATTAGAGCTTCTATATAGCACAGGGTAAAACTCTCTGTGTTGACAACTTTTGCCTCCACTGTTTTTTCTATTGCTATTATGTGATGTTTAATGGTTCATTGCCTCTTCCGTGAAACCGAAGAAACAGATGAAACCATAAAAACACGCATGGACTAGTATCTTGTCCATAAAAACACACATATACAAGTATTCTTGTCTACATACAGATCAATTCAAAAAGGGGAAACCCATACATGCTGTAGCAAGGGACATAATATGTTTTGGCTTGTGACTGTGCATGCCCCTAGATATTCTGTATCACTCGTTAATTTTCATCAACAGGAGTTGGCACTGACGAGACACTCAAGGTGTATGGAAGTGGTGGAGCAGATCCTGAAGGCAATCGACCTGGAGATCTTTACGTTGTTCTTAAGGTTCGGTTGAAACATGGTTCTTTTGTATGTTAGGTTTCTTTGTTCTCAAATTTGATTCATGTTATTCATAGAGGCTTCTGGTATTCCTTTTTTAGGTCAGAGAAGATCCTGTTTTCCGGAGAGAAGGCTCTGATATTCATGTGGATGCTGTTTTGAGTATCACCCAGGTACTATTTCCATAACCAAATATAAGCTTTGTTGATCTAAACAAATTTGTCGCTGCAGTATATTAAGGAATATAGAGTAACTACAGTCAACTATTCCCTCGCAATTCTTGAGTAGATGTTTGCTTACTGTTTCCAGTGTTATTTTTGGTATCTAAATTATCATCCTCATTTTACTGTTTCCTGGCGTTTTTTTGTCTTCAAAATCTTCTTCTTGTGATGCTAATAATCTTTTAAACCTTTCAAAATCCCATTTACCTAAGTTCTTGACGTAGATTACCACTGATTGAAAACTATATGTACTTAGTGGATAGAGTATACCAGATGAAACATTGTGCATTAATATTCTACACATCGAGCTAATTGACAAATTTTATGACATTAACACCTGCTTGGAACTCGGGACCAAAAAGTAACAATGCATCATTTCTGGACATATGATAGCCATCACAATTGTCAACCTGAGGCCACATACTTCTGCCGTTTTGTTGTTTCTTTTTGTGGTTCCTAAAGCTATGAATTATGAATCTTCTCTGTGTATGATGGTTAGATTCTGATGAATACTTAACTGCAGGCAATCTTGGGAGGAACGATCCAAGTCCCAACTCTGACAGGAGATGTTGTTGTTAAGGTACTAAAATACTATTAAGCTAATCATGGTTAACCTTTATCCTCTATTTTCCTTCTTAGAATGTTTAAAAGTTTGATTCTTATGCACTTTGATTGTCCCTACAACTTGGTAAAGTGAGATGTTCCTCCTAGCATATCTCAGCATGTCTAATACTCATTGTAAAGGCAATGTTCAAGTAACAGTATAAGAGTAGAAATATGTTTGGGTGATACTGGTTTTATGATGGTTGGGCTTAGGGTTGAAAATAGCAGGAAGAGATGAACCACAGGGAGCGCTCAGGGACTACTGGGAGGCAATGTTGAAAGTCGGCAGGGAGCTTGGATTTTTTTCCGCATTACCCAGAATTTCATGAATTTAAAAGTGAGAGTAGCATGATGTTATCATGAAATATAAACGCTAATGCCTGTCATATAAACTGATAGTGAACAAACTTATTGTACTACTTCTTTTTGCCAAAGTTGTAGTGAGGGTCCACCTAAACTATTCAAAAAAAAAATTAAATTAAGTGGAAAATCTTCTGACAATTGAGCTTATTTGACCTCTGTAACAGCAACTGCCAAAGTACCACTTCGTCAGAAAGTTCCTGGAGTTGGAATTTAAGGCGAAAAAGTAGATCAAATATTCTGCACTGAAACTAGGTGTAAATTAGGCAAGCTCTTGTTTGATCTGTATCCAGATTTTATTAATTCCTTTTTTATTTGGGTAAAGAATCTTCTACTACTTGACCAGAAAGTTTCCGAACATAAAAAGTTTAGGGCATAAAGTAGATTCTATTTTCTGCAGTGACTAGGTTAATTAAGCAATTATCGTACTTGTTCAATCTGCATTGAGATAGTACATTGTCATTTTTTGAGTCTTCAAATCATTCGTACCCTGCATTATATGAGTTCTGAGAAGTAGTTACTGGTCTGTTTCTTGTGGGCAAGGGTCATTGCAAGAATTTAAGGCTATTTATACAAGCCGATTTGCTTTATTGTCTGTTCAAAATAAAGGAGGAATTAATTTTATTATTTGTCCTTTGATAGCTTGATCTCCGTGCCCAAGTTTTGACATCCTGTTGTTTGTAGGTTCGTGCTGGCACTCAACCTGGCCAAAAGGTTGTCCTTAAAAAGAAAGGTAAGAACTTCATTTACTTTGTTTGATGCAGATTTTTTCTCCTGGTTTACTTATTTTGATGAATGCTCAAGTTATACTTGAATGTCAGTTGATTTGGGTATTTTCCATATCAAGTCACAGTGTGAGACGTAGTTGGAGTTTTATCAATTTACAATCTGATGTGTGTAATAACGAATAACTACATTGTTCGCCAGGCCTCCCAGCTTCTCAAAGCATTTTTCTTTAATGTGCACAGAGTCGGTTAACCTTGTTATAAACTTTCTCGTTCAAGCTTATAACATTTCTGTGTGCTCATGCAGGAATAAAAGGACGGAATTCCTACTCATTTGGGGATCAGTTTGTTCACTTCAATGTCAGCATTCCCACGTAGGTGCCCTTTTGTGTAAAATATGGAAAGGAACTCTAGTCTCTTTCTTAAGCCTGTTCTTTAGAATTTAGGAGATTTATAATGGCCTCTACATACTCTTGAAACATCTTCTACTAGAGAAGGTACACTCCTGAAGCTATCCTGTATTACACTATCTAATGATGAAATTTGCCAACTTGGGTGCAGGAATTTGACACCAAGACAGCGTCAATTGATTGAAGAGTTTGCCAAGGAGGAGCAAGGGGAGTATGATAAAGGGGCCGCAGCAGGAGCCTCAAGGTGAAGGGCAGGGCACAGTGCTTACAAGGTAGGTTAGGGGATATAGGTTTGAGTCAAAAGTGTGTACTATGACGTATTCTTTCTCTCATGAGCTGGGGAACTTAGCCAGAGCAATTTTGGGGTTTGGTCATTACCATTTTATCAGTTTCCTTTACATTCGAGCGAGGATTTAATTGTTGCTTGATGGAGGGGACAGGTTGGTTATAGTATTATTATTGTGACATTGAGATAATGTATCACTTGATCTGCAACTTAGTGTTGTATATAAATATGATGAAACAAATAAATGTTTCTGAAGGGAAGTGGAATGTTACCTGCCATTCATCCTCTTTTTGCACTTATTGAATAGAATAACAGAAATGAACGATTCTGACCCAAGTAGTAGACTCAATTAAGCTATGTAATATCACTTTTTTAGAAGAGTTTGAAGCCTTTAGGTGTAAGTATTGGTGAACTACTGATGAGCTTAAAATTTTGAAAAAATAGCTATTGTATATTTTGTTCTTATTGGAGGAAATCAGGTTTTGAGTAAATTGTAACCTAATTGGAGTTCTATCTAGTACTTGGTTGTAGCTGAATATTTTGTTTTTAATTGTCTTTGTAGTTCCTACTTCAAACTTAAAAGTAAATTTCATCTGACTTTTAACTTTCAGACTTCAAATACTTTTCTTGGCTAATTAGCTTGTTATGAGCTTAAATATCTTTTCAGGGGAAAAGGGTTAAATTTAACCCTCTTAACGTATTCTAAATGGTATAAAATATCCTCCTTCCATCTTTTGGTTTAAATATGACTTCAACATGTTTTTAAGATTTCCAGCAAGACGACCCGATCCGGCTATGCTACGAAAAACTCAACCCATCCAGAAATCCAAATCACAACACCTTCGAGTTGCGAATGAAACCGTGTCATTCTGGAATGGTGGTAGCAGTCGAGGATGATATTATTATTATTATTATTATCATTTTAATCTTTATTTATGTCTTCTAATATTTTCAGGTTGTGACAAATATTCTGTATCTTGGTTTTATTATGAGTCACGATCTGATTTATCCCTTTACTAGATGTGATCCCTCTATAATATGAATAATCCAATACATAAAGAAAGAAAAACATTCAAACAAGGGTACGATACCACATTGAACCTCATGAGGAGAAAGAAATTCGATTCATATAAGAGGAAGTTAATTATCGGGCAAGTTACGGAAATTACATACTTTTAAAGCAAATTACAATATATCCTTTAAAAATTTATAATTACAGAATCCCCTCAAAGGGTACATAAATGGAGGATCTAGATACATGGTCGAAAAATCAAAGCGTTGATATATTGAAAAGAGCGCCGAATACATTGATAGAATGGAGGGTCAGTTACATTAATAGAGGATCGGATACACTAATAGAGGGTCGGATACATTAGTGGTCAAAAAATCAAAACGCTGATACATTAAAAAGAGAGTGGGATACATGCACTGATATATTAAAAAGAGGGTCGGATATGTTACATTTTTTACTTAAGAGAAAAATGAGAGATTTTGAAGATTTGTGAAACTTATAGAGAATAATGATAATAAGTAAACTAAAATGTGGAATTTCTTTAATTATTCCTTATCTCCATGTCAATTTAAAGTTACAAAGACTTGACTTTCTTTAGAAGTCTGGCCCCGAAATGGGTTGCTGCCCATTACCAGCTATAAAGTAAAGAGAAATTGTATATAATGACAAACTATTAATTTAAATTAAATATTATAATCACACTTTTATTTAATTATGCCTTATAGCAAACAATTTGTCAGTCGCTTCTCTTCCTCAAACTCTCGCTTGCCACTCTCCCTTTCTCGCTCGCTCCCTCTCGCTTTATTACAAACACAAATATATAAAATGCGTTTGTGTTTGTATAAAGTGAGAGAAAATTGTATATAAACATATATTTTTGTTCCCCTCTCTCCCCTCTCCCAGAATTCGCTCACTAATCTTCCAGATCTCGTTCGTCACCCTCACCTCTCTCGCTTATACAAGCAGAAACAAAATGTATAAATTGTGTTTCTATTTGTATAAAGCGAGAGAAAATTATATATACATATGTAAATACATATATCTTCGTCCTATACACTTACAATTATACAATACAAATATTTCCTGCCCAATTTTCTTTTGTCTTTCTATCTTTCTCGTTCTATACATACACAAATTATACAATTAATCTTTTGTATATAACTGCTTTCTTTTTGTATATGTATAGCGAATCATACAACTGTTTCTTTGCATATATATAGCGAAATATACATATTTATATTTGTTATGGAGCGCAATTATGCAAAATATAGTTATAGCAAAATAACGTAATTTTTATGTTTGCGACATGTGAAAGCTACTCTAAAGTAACACATAACCTAAAAAAATAGTAGGAAAAATTACTTGGATTGATACCATTTAATAAATAATTATTAATTTTAGCGATATTTTTTTATTTATTATCACTTATAACAACGTTATGTTAAATCTGCAATATGTACTAAAAGTGAATTATGTATGCAATATATATGTATTATAATTTTTTTAAAAAAATGTATATGCTTGTTTTGTAAGAAATCGACATGTTGTATTATAAGTATATTAAAATGTGTAATAAATGTATTATTCATCAATAAAACTTGTATTACACGTGAATATTAAATTATTTATTTTAATATGTATTAAAATTATATTTTAAATATATTAGAAGTGATCAAGTGAAAATAGTACACACATTTGACCCCATTGGACATAAAAAGGTATAATTTGTTAAATCTGCCACGGTGACTAAAGAATAACTAAATATTGATCAATTTCACTAACTAGTAAGATGCTTATCACATATAAATTAGTAAGATGCTTATCTAATATGAGACGAGGAGGATAGATGTTTTTACTATCAAGTTTAATTTATGTGTGGTCAGTACAGAAGTATGGTGTTTATAAATCAGGATTCTGTTTACATGTTATATTGTAATAAGCAAAACTGAAACATTTTAACACTCGAAAGGAAAACGGTTTATAAATCAATGATTAGGAAGTGGAACAGTAAATTCAACGTAAGAATCTCTTGATTTGTTTCAAATAAAGACATGTCTTCTTCTCCCAGAGGGACTGTAGCTCCCACTCCATTTCGAAGCTCAATCATGAGTTTGAGGGCATTTACTTTAGTAGTTGGTAACAAAAATCATTTTCCTGGACATGTATTTGGTTCTTCTGGGTTGATAGTCGATACAACACAAGGATCATTAATGATCAATTCTCCGAAAAATCCATTCATATCACGACTCAATAACCCCATCGCCAATCTTGTGTGATAAGCATCCAACAATTGCTATTCCTCCGCAATCAAAATGAGTTACCTGAGCTATAGCTAAACATCCTTCATTGTTGTGGTGGTGAGGTTGGGGTACTGGAAAGACTAGATGTTCTGCATCAGTGTTAGGATGTTCAAGAATTTGGAACATGGGAGAGCTCAACTCCGATATCATTACATTCAACGGAGGAACCTCATTTAGCCTTCCAGAGTAAGGATAGTAAAATGCAACTACTTAAGAAAGGGATTTCTCAAGGAAGGGAAGTTTGTGAGATAAAAGAGAAAGAGGACTGGGAGGTGAAAGTTTGATCAATTTCTCGGATAACGAAGAAACAAGAAATGATTCCATTACGAATATAATGGTTACTTGGATAGTAAGAAACCAAATAAAGATTGTTAATTATGATGGTGCTGTACGAATAATGGCTTGTATGTGCAGCATGCACATTTTAGTGTAACATGAGGTTCTAACTTGCTCACATCAAATATGAGCACTAACGTACATCGGAGCTGATAACCAGCTCTAAGAAATGAGCAAAAGAAAAATGGAGATTCAGGTGCTGGAACTGAAGGTAAACTTCACAAATATCAAAAACATTACTTGTATCTTAGTAAGTCACCTCAATACAGAAAAACGCTTTCATTCCAACGATAAGTAAGTAAAAAAACAGAAAGTCTAACTTTAACCAGAAACGAAAGTGTCCAAGAAAGAGCACCTTTCAACTGAAATGGGTGGGCAGATTCACTCACTAGATCATTACATGCCCAGACACGAGGGAATGGGAATGAATAAAGGTCAAAAATTTTAGGATGACATCAACACCCAAAACAGATGATGGACCTCTCTACTTCACATTATTCAAAACACCAAAATAATGCATACTAAACCTATCTTCTCAAAACTAGGCCTACAAGTTATGTCATCTCAGCAATAATAATCAAGATGAGAGGAACTACAGCTCGAATACTTAAATCTCCATGAGAGACTTATTGTAAGAATGGAATAGAAGTATAAGCGTTCACCCGTGCAGTGAGTACCTGAAGCATGAGGTGGCTGCGAGCGAAAATCCATGATATGCTAGAACTGGCCATTGACATGTTTGTTAGTACATTCCGCAATATACGTTCAAGATGCAGCTTTCACTTTTGATTTTTGCTTCTTGGTATCCAACGCCCCCAAACCTGTCCCTAAACCAACAGGAGTTTGATCTTGTTCCCCTGCTTTGGATAGGTCTGCTTGGGCATCTCCAGATCCATTAGAAGAATTACTGTTTGCTTCTTTCTTTTCTTCATTAGTTCCACTAGGATTTGCAGCATCCGGTGTTGTGCCAGAATTTATTACATTGAGTAGCTGGGTAAGAGGAGGTAAAGATGATGCAGGAACACCACTGGGACGTACAAGAAGACCCCTTGCTGCAGCTTTTTTCCGTACTTCAGCAGCAGCTCGTGCAGCTCTTTCATCAACTCCTCTTCCCCGAGGAAGCCCATCACCAAGTACTGCAGAACTTAATGATTGGTTCATTCCACCAATACCAGTACCCCCAGCGGC
Organism: Solanum pennellii; assembly: GCF_001406875.1. Classification (NCBI taxonomy): domain Eukaryota; kingdom Viridiplantae; phylum Streptophyta; class Magnoliopsida; order Solanales; family Solanaceae; genus Solanum; species Solanum pennellii. The sequence continues at coordinate 91,455,944 of NC_028637.1, forward strand.
AGCTTGAAATGCGTGTAACAAGCTAGGATGAGCCTGCAATATTCAACTCAGTAGTGTGAACATTCAATTTCTCATTGACATAGTAAAGCAAATCCAAGGCAACTAGAACCATAACCCTAGAATGAAAAATCCACTCCAAATTGGCCATCAAACAAGAAAAAGGAATAGCCAAGACCCTATACATTATATTGTAATTGATGCAAGGCTTCTGAAGAGGATTAAACAAGCAACTAGTGCGAGAGACACAGCAATGACAAAGTAATGAAAACTAGAAAAGCAAGTCTAAATCCCACCAGAACAAGCCTTCCATTTCTGCCTCAAGGTGACGGTTTAGGGTAAGCAAATATGTCAAGACATTATTTAATGATCCCTTCAAAGGTTCATAAAGGGTACAAAACTGTTACGAAAAAGTTACCTTTAAAATATCATAAGCCTTCTGTGCAGAAGCCACATTCAGAGATTGACCTTTCTGCTTCTGCGCATTCATCTGCAACTCACGCATCTTAAATGTTTTCATCCAGTTCTGAGAATCGCGTGTCCTTGAATCCTCCTCTCCCAGCTGTTTGGCTAGTATATCATAAGTTTTCTTTTCATGCTGTTGAAAAGAAATTAATTAAAATGGTTAAAACAGTAACTATCATTTTCTTAGCACAGTAAACTGTCTAGTTAAAGTACATGCCTGGTGCGAAAGCTTGAAAGCACCCATACAGTTGAACGCAATTGCCAGAGCATGATAACAAACAGCAGTCTGAATATGTTCCTCCCCAAGCAACCGTTCATTCTTTTTCAATGCTTCTTGGAGATAACGAAGTGCTGTATCCATCTTTCCAATATCTTGGTACATCATTGCAACATTTATAAATGTTGCGGCAACATCCGGATGATCAGGACCTGATGACAAGCCAAGAAGAAGCAAGGCCCGTGACATATGCCTCAATGCAAGTTCTGTTTGGTTAAGACCATGATAGAAAAGAGCCATGTTTCCATAACTGCAGCAACACTACCAAACTCATGTTACTAGACATAATTATCCGGAAATACAGGTTTCCGGCATCAAATCGACACCAGCACGCCAATAGGCAACATATAGCAAAAGAAAGAAAAAGAGTTCAAAGACAAAAGAAAATTGCCTGTGTGCAGTGTCAGGATGGTCCAGTCCAAGGCATCTTTCATTTATGATAAGTTCCTTGTGCTGTTGCATTATAGCACCAGCCATATCTCCAGCATGATATAGAACCATAGCAAGGTAGCTGAAAGAGAACAAAATTATAGAAAAGAATAAAGATAAGACAGAAAAGCCAATGAAAGCAAAAGATAGAAAACACAATAACCAAAGACTACAATGCACAAGCATATTCTCTCACAAAAAGAGTGAAGTGTAGAGCACATTACTACTCACCGACAACAATTGGCAACTTCCCGGTGCATCGGACCCGTCACCTGCATTTTTAAAATTATTGGAATCAGAACTTAAATAATATAAGACATCAAAGCATCGCAGAGAAAAAATAATCAGTAGTATACCTGCTGAAGTATTGTGAATGCTTCGGAAAATAAAGTGTAGGCCTCACTAAGCAAACCCTGAAATGTATGAGGATGTTATTCCACCAAGGTAAGCTACAAACTAAACAGTACAACAGAAGGCAAAAAAAATTGACAGCTAGCCTCTCAAGATATCCATGACTAACATGAGAATCTCCATTTCTTTAACCAATTGAAACAGTTAATACCTCAGCTAATTGAGCCTTTCCTGTTTCAACAAGGTCCTTAGCTTCTGAACTAACTGGGATAGAATGCTTCACCACTGGTTGGAGATTCATAATATCTGATGCTTGAAAAGGTGCAGCAGAGTCAAGGTCATATTTACGAGCTGCAACGGTTACACCTACCTGTTAAAAGAAAAAGTTCTAGGAGTCACTTGGACATATGAAGGTAGATTCAGTGTCTAACAACCCGCGGATTTCAAAGGGAAGACTATTATCAAATTGAACTCATATTACTTATAGCTATCTAATATAAGCTGAAAAGATGCTTTATTAATCTTTAGTCCGAATACTAAGAGGGGAAATTTATCTGAACAAAATTTCATCAACCACGGCATGGACAAGTTAATAACCTCCAGTCATCTCTACCACCAAGGTATAGTGATCTCCATCTAACAGCTCATATTCAAATAAAATTTTTAATTCAATTTAAACATAAAGACAACAATGTGATTGCTGTGTCAAATAACAGCACAAACTTTTCACTGTGCCTTATAACCCATATTAAGATTTGCATATCTGGAAGGAAATTTCACTACTTGACTTTGATGATCTTGACAAGTTGAACACCTGAAAGAACAGGGACAACTTTTTCCCAACTTCACTTGCGCCAAGAGAACTAATGCCACAAAGAGCAGTTCACACACAACATATAAATAAAATGCTGGCTGTCTCTAAAGCAGGATAATAGACTGTAAACGACTTCCAGCGGACTACCTCTGGATAATCCACAGAGAGTCTCAACTCTTAAATTATAATGAAACAGTCATGCATATAGAAAGTACAAAAGCTAACACCAAACAAGTTCCATCTTCACTTAGCAGCAAAATTTTGAGTCAGTGGTCACAGTAAAATAAACAAGATGTGTGTTTTTCACCATATGAATCCTAGGGATCTCGATATATGAATTATGACATGGCGCTAGGGGTACAAAATCAAACCAAACCCACCCAATCCTTTCAAGTTTGGGCGGGTCATTGACCTACCCATATATTAGCTCAACCCATTTCAGCCCATTGAAATTTGGGCTGGTACGTAGCCCAAATTTACTCATGAAAAATCTTGTAAAAAAGACATTTTTTAAAAAAACTGGAAAAAAGAGACATTTTAATTTGATATCTTTATTATATAGTCATAATAAAGAAAAAGAAAATTATTAGGCCATAAAAGTTTATAAAAGAACAAATAAAGCAATTAAAACTTGGTAGAATTGTGTGGGTTGGGTTATGACCCGCATTTTAGTCCATTCCAACCCAACCCGTCCATTTCAACCCAATTTGACAACTCTATATGGCACCATAGCCACTTCGAAAAGATGATAATGATTGACCAATATAAGATAATACAGGGATAAAGGGAAAATAGCAATAGTAAGAAATGCATAATCACAACTAAATCTAAGAATTCCTGGATGAAAATACCTTCTGACAGAGATTGCGTACAACTGGAATTTTCTTTACCGGCATTTTTGCATCCTCAGGCAACTCAAACTGAAGAGAGAGAGAGAGAGAAATCAACCTTAACTGGTAACTTAAAACATCTGGGAAAGCAACTGGAAGAGGTTCTTAAAACAATATGATACCTGATACTTGAGTTTCGCAAATTCTTGGATGTCAGACCACAAACTGTCAGACGTGATACTCAAATAGGAGGACTGTTTCTTCTTGGCAGATCCTAGATTTTTTCGCTTTCCCTGTCCCTTGGATGACTTTTGCTGGTTCCCAACGTGGTCCTATGAAATGTGTTTCATAGAATTAATTTTATTAAAATCATTTACCATATACTCTTCTCCGAGAAACAATGAAGAATATATATATATGTGTGTATATATGTATATGTGTGTGTGTGTATATATATATATATATATATAGATAGATAGATAGATAGATAGATGAAGGTAACTGTGTCTTCACAAAAGGCTCATCATCAAACAAATGATGAGAATAGATCACTTACAATGAAGAATATATTCTATGTATTATTCTCATTATGCACATAAAGCTTAAATGATTCTAGAAAATGCTTTCTCTATACAGGCAACATAAATTTTCAAACAATGAAACTAATAATCTCCATATGCATCTTCAAATATCAGCATACAAATGAACAATATTGGCCAAGCATGGGAATGCTACAAAACTGTATATAAAAAGAGGGGGAAAAGCAACCCACCCTAATAACTCAAGCTTTTACAGGAGGTGGTATGCATAATAATAAGTCACTGTTACTCATCAACAATATATTTTCAGTGATGGCCGAATAAAAAGAATCACATCAGCACTTGAGGGGCGTGTTGCAAACCTAAATAAATAAATAAAACTTTCCCCCAAGTTTTAATAGGTCAAGCTTTTAGATAAGGTGGTACACTCAATTCAACAGAACTTCCTCATGATATTTTACTACAAGAAATAGCAATAAATGGCAGTAAGTTATGACAATAAGCGCTCTCTCTCTCTACCTTCTTTTGGTTTCTAGAACTGTTGGCGCCGCCTTTATTAGATACTGTTTGCATATTTCCAAACAAACAGTTGTAAAAATGTGAGATTGTGTTTGCAAGATCATGGTCCTCAGCATCCCTCAGCAAATCCTGCGTGTCCCATCAGATCAAATTGTTAGTAATTCCAAAATCCACAAATATATAAATTAATATTCAATTTCTTCAGTTCCGTGCATCAAGATAATCAGAGTAAAATATCACGTGTGCTCCAGCTTACACATTATGTGGTTAAGCGTAAATGAATATTTTGAAACCACCAGAGCCTAAAAAAGCCCTTTTGTTGATTTAAGAGAGCTTTTGACCAGAAGAATTAAGAAATAAACGCAGGTGAAAAAAATAACACTTCACTATTCTACTAATAATGCTAAACAAAAATGTTGAGACATGACATGAGACACAAAATAATTGATCCTTTGAGAGAATTACAAAAATGTTGTTCAGGACCAAATGGTGAAGCATGTTCTCAAGTGGGACCACACTTGTCAAAGCATAAGATAAAGTACGTTCACGATCCAATATTATTAAGGCTTTTTAAAGTAGCAATGAAAAACTTATTTTTTATGAACAACATTCAAAAACCTATTACAATCTGAAGAACAAGATTAATCACCTTGAGGATGTGCTTTGCACATCTGACAAGAATCTCGTTGGAACAAAGATCCCATAAATGAGGCAAGTTCCTGGTTCCCTCGGCCACCTGGAAAATAAAGGACAAGACAAAGCCAAGCTTACTACTTTTAACTGACATTAAACTTCCGTTCGTGCTAAGAAAATTCTTATATTTTTTGGAAAAGCCTAAGCAATACAACAATTGGATGAGCTTATTTGGAGATCCTTACTGTTCCTAGATAACGCAAATTAATTCCATGTGCATGGAGGGCCTCAGTTAAAGTTTGCCCATCCATGGGTGAAACTTCAAGTGTGCAGAGATCTTGAACGAACTTCGGAAGCACAGTGTCTTTTAGATACAAACTCACTTTCTTCACAAGTTCTTGGTCAGCAACTATCTCCTGGTCGAGTTGGCAGAAAAGAACCATATAAGTATCTAACACCTTAAAAAAAACCAAGGAATAATAATCAAAAGCAAAAAAATCACCTCTTCATTCCCAGCCAACTTAAAATCTGTAAAGACGTTAGGATTGAAAAGTATATCATCAGTATCTTTTCTTCCTGAGTGAAAACAGCCGTTGTTGGCAGCATCCTTCACACTTTTCTCTCCCTAAATAAAAGCCAAAAGAACATACACAGTCAAATTTGACAAGTAGGGTCTGGAGAAGGTAAAGAGGTCGTTTCCGGAGAACCCTCGGCTCGAGTATAACATATCAAAGTAGGTATGAAAAAGAGAAAACGACAGTAGAAAAACAAAGAAACTAATTAGGAAACAGTAACAACCACAAAAATATTGCAATAACCCAAACACAATGAGTAACTATGATGGTGAAATCAAAAGCAAGACACTATAAGAATACGGCTGAACCCCTCGAAAATGAAGACTCCATGCCTACTAACCTTGCCTTAAGGAAGTAATTTTCCTTAACTTGTTTTCCTAGAGAAAATGTTTTCCAAAAAATTTGTCCAACCAAAAATGGAAAATAAGAACATTTTCCTCCATACCAAAAACACCCACAAAAATCAGGAAGAGTTGAAAGCAATTATAAATAGGATGTCATTAACAATCAAAGCTGAGATCATTAACTAGAACTTTCAGAGCTCATCAAACAAATTATTCAAGAAATATCTTTAGAGAAGTGTCTTGTAAAAAATATTACTATTATCCAACAACAAATACGGTCAAGTAAATAGGTAACTTATATCCAACAGTAGCTCAACTTCAGTAATTATTGCGGTAAGAAACTGGCTTTCAAAAATGCATTCCTTATCATTATAACTAGACACTGAAAAGTACTTCAGTAGGAGAAGAGGCTTCACTTAAGCAGGAGATCACTACCTCATTGCTGTTGACTTCAGTCGGGGCAACGACGTCATTTGTGGGTAATTCTTCAGTGTTATTTACACTAGTACAATCAGAGGCCACTGGTGCCTCCCCTTCTAAGTCACACTTGGATTTTGATCTCTCGGCAACTTCAGCCTAAGAGAAGGAGGAAGAGGAACCAACATAAAATTTGAAAATATAAAATGTCAGAAATCAGATCCCCAAGAATTAAAGCAAGCACCGAACCCCAAAAACCAGGTTCAGAGATATGGAATTAATATAAGAAACAAGATAAATTGAATACAGATGAAATTATGAAAGCAAACTTGTCATAGTACAAGCAGGACTAACTTGGCAAAATGCAGTTATCAACTCAGGTCGCAAAATACAAAATCTGGAACCTGGACCAGTATAATTTGCATCACGAGGAGTGACCCTCATCAAGTCCAACAGATAATGCCTGAAAACACAATCTCAATAAAATGATAAAAGTGCTCACTAAAGTTGGTTGAGTCAAAGACAATCATATTATTGGGGAAAAGAAGGAATCCACATATTATCAAAAGATACACAGATGCATTAAACTGCAATTAATGAAGTCCAGTATCAAACAAAAGTTCCCACAATTACTCATCTCCAAGTTATACACCTAAACAATATGAAATTATTAAGCTTGGAGGGGTGTGTTGTGTGCATATTTAGCAGGACTTCAATCATATGAATCCTATGGAGAAACAGAACTTGACATCACCAATGAACCAAACTTAGCTTTCATCATAACGAAGAGTCCTCCCCCCTCCCCCTCCCTCCTCTCCTAAAGCAGTGGCATATCAAATAATAATCACCTATCATCACTACCAACAATGCCCTTGCATTCCACCGGTGCAGCTAATTTGAATTCATTTCCAGATCCATCAAGGACAGTATGTTCCTTCAAGTGGAGACGTTTTGCAGCTTCTAGCACCTAAGACAAATATAGCAGGATGAAATTTCAGGTACAAGAGAGAAACAGATACAATTTCAAATGAACAAGATGAATCAAGAATGATAAAAAGGAAAAGTAACATCACCCATCATTACAATTCACATTGAGATATCACCCCTGTGATCCCCATCAACAAATATAATTCTTTACCATCTAAATTATCAGGAATAAGGAAGCTCCCCACAACCCCACCCCTCACACCAAAAAAAAGGAATTTAAATGATTGCTCACAATAACCAAAGGCACAAAAGGAAAGGACGAATAATCCAGCAAGACATGTTGATCAATCATGTCCACTTGAGCACAACCTAGAAGCTCAGATTCTTCAAATGAAATTATTATGACAACATATAGGACCAAATCGATAGTTAGTAAAGAATCATGATAAACCAAAAGAAATCCTAATAGGCCTTATACTTTCCACAACTATGCCAACACCAGAGAGGCATACACATCCTAAATTGTTGTGCAAACCATACAAGGGAAAAAGAAATCAAAAGTTTACGGTCCGCTCCTACCTTGGAATGGAACTCGTCACTCCAGCAGATTTTCTTGCCATTATCAACAGAACCGTATAAGAGGGAATCTGATTTATCACCTTGAAGGATACCAGGTAAAACACTCTACAAAGAAAAACAGAAAAAAGAATCTATTAACTTTCGATAAATAAGCAGAATAATACATCTATCACAGTAAGCCTTGCAGCTGAAAGTAAAATTAGAAGATTAAATTAAATACAAATATCAAGAAGAGTGCCCACTGAAAAGATCCATATAAGCTTGTTATTATTAATAGGAAATGCAACAATAGTACGTCTAAAAACCCTGCTTATGTCACAATTAATTATTACAAGTACAGTTCACTTATAAATCTCCAAATGGCTAGATCTGGTAACCTAATTGTGGTATACTATGTGCCACTTTAATACACTTCCCTTTTTAGCCTTACCCCAGAAAGAAGGACACCACCGTCTGAAAACTATTAAACCTTCTGACATGACTTATTGGGAGCTGAGACCCACTTGATCGCTCATTCTTTTATATAAAGAGAGAAAAGGCAAAGACCTGAGGAACTCTCATCACTCATTATTGAAAGGATAAGTTGGGTACTTCGTATATATTTGGGTTACATGTCCAAGGTCTTCTTTAATTTCTTTTGTTTACCGCCCAGTCTAACGCCTTCACACTAAATGGGACAGTGTAAGCATAATGTTTCATACAGGAAAAATGTCAAGACAGAGTGAAGCCACTACTCATATAGCAGTCCCAACTTCGATGTCAGATGCATGAAAATTGAAAATTAGAAAATTCATGAAGATAGATTAGCAAAACTCATGTTCATTAGCACTCTGACATTCACGTCTGAACTTGTGTAAAGCATTACACTACAGCATACAACTAAATATAGATCACTGCAAGTTCAATAAGCACCTGGGCCACCACTCTATGTCCTCTATAATCAATTATCGCCATAGCTAGGTTGTACAGTCCATGAATATCAACTTCCTGATATGCTTTTGTGCCTTTCAAGTCATTATTTGCGCTTGCATAAGTGGCTTGCTCGCTTTCAGTCAACTGAGTTTCACCGGACACTTCAGGAGGACAATCCAAGTTGGTGTTTGCAGCTTCTACAACTGAGCCAACATGCTCATTTCCATTGGAAACATCGGAGACTCCCTGTGGCAAATTATTGGTGGTTTTCTCTGACAAATTACGTAATAAGCCTGTACCCTCAACTTTAGGATCAGCCACCTGTTTCTTGGACAGTTGCTCAAGATCCGCATCAACAGCAAAGCTGAAGAATATATTATTGTGGACATACCTAGATCCATACAGAATAAGTATCAGGCAAAAGTGGCAATAAATAGTAAAAGAAGTTTTTAGTAGTCTAAAAACATTCGGCCAGCAAGAATAATGGAGAAACAGAGTGTTTATGTTTAACATGTTATAAAAAAAGGAAGTATACATGTCTCTCTGTTATCACTCCTTAGTTATCCAATAGTTACAACAATAATTTCTTTTAAGTAGTAGTTATTTTCCTGTAATAATGCAGTTTCATTCCAGTTAAGTTAGGAAGTCATGTTCTAGTTTCTAGGGGTAGTTACTACAATTCTTGAGTACTTTAGCTCACGAGGTTGCAGGTTCTCTTAACAAACCAGCGTTATAGGTTGTATGAAGAAAATTTCAGATTTTATCTTGCAGCGTCCCATAACTAGATCCATAACAGGGGATCATAACAACTTGGTAGAGACGGGAGTTATGGGAGACCAAATTCAACATCAACTAGCACAATTGGTGAGCTTGTTTCAAGAAGAACGTGCAGCCAATTTGGCCAGACAAGAAGCAATGAATGCTCGTTTGGATGCCCTCACAAAGGATTTAGAGAATTCTAAAGTCGATTCTAATTCAAATGAAAATACAAGAATCGTGGTGGGAAGGGAAAAAATAAAGTGACAGGAGGGTCAAGATAGAAGTAGGAGGAAGTTTCATCATTCCTCGACATACAAAATTATATTTCCCACGATTTAATGGCCAAGAGGACCCTTTAGGATGGTTGAATAGATGTGAACTTTTCTTTCGACACCAACAAACTCTAGAAGAAGAAAAGGTTGGACTTGCTTCTTTTCATTTAGAAGGCAATGCACAACTTTGATTTCTTCAACTAAGTTATGCCAGATCGGGTCTGTGGCAAATTACCAAGAAAAGTTTGAGCAGTTATTTCAGGGTCTTGGGTGGTTAATATGTTATTGAGAGGTCAAAACAGACCATAAAAATGTTGGGACAGTTTGGGATAACACTAGCCCAAATTTATCAGAGTAGATGACGGGAATGATTATGCAATTCATGTACTCAGGGAACCAAATTAAAAGGTTGCATGCAAAATGGGATTAAGGCAACCGTTTAGCTGCATGTTGGCTCTAAAATAATGATTTTTGTTTAGTTACACGTATGCATTCCTACAATCTCCATTTGTTCCTATTACCTTGCTTGCTCCCCTTTGCTTTGTTTTCACTTTCAGTGTAGAACTAATTTCAAGGAATTATAAAGCAAATTTGATATTCTGACCAGTGGGCTTGTAAAATACATAGTAACGACTGTCACAGTGCAAAATTAAAATTAAAAGACGAAGTTAATTTTAACTGAACATAAAGTCACCCAGAAATTACTTGTGCTGATCTCTAGCTGTATACTTACATATGAAAGCACTCTGGATCAGTTGGATTAATTGGGGGAATACACCTGTTGATAACTCCAATAGCACCATTAATTGCAGCATCTACAAAGTCAGAACTGACTTTGTACAAAGCCCTATCTCGCAGTATCCTGTGATAAAAAAGAGTAAGACGTACAAACAGAGGCAAACCAGCCTTCATAGACAGACTTAGGAAGAGTAGTGCATAAATAAGTAGAATCTATTAAGAGATCAATTAAATCACTCTAGAATGCTGTACAAGCTAATATAGATCTGTCGAGGTGCACCTCTCCTGGGGGTTTGTATGGGGGAATTCCCGACAAGATTGCAACTCTTCATTCCAATCCCTTTGCATGCCAATCAGCTCACTTCCAAAAGAAAGTGTAAGTGCATTCTCAGCCCGTGCCGCATCGCGTTTGTGATCTGACACCATAGAATCCACAAGGAACTAGAACTAGTGAGGCAACTAATAATAGAAAGACAGGTTATTGTAAGAGAATGTAGAGTAGCAGTTTTTAAGATATCAGACGTTACTATAATATCTACATAAACAAGTCCCTCTTTGTAACAGAGAAACTGAGGAATAATGCTCCCTCCACCACATCTTATATGATGCCTTGACATGAGACGGTTTTAAATGTCAATTTAAATAATGGATTGAATTCGTGGTACCGGATATAGTACGTAATCTAGTGGCATAAATGAAAGAGAACATTCAGCCCTCATGTCACTTCACGAATTGTTGTGCCATCTACCATTTCCGGGTTTTTTATCAAGAAATGTGCTTCAGTTGCAAAAATCCAGTTTCGTATTTTCCAATACAGCATTCTCATCACACCTCAGCCATACCATTAACCAGAAAAAGAAAAATCAAAAACAATTATCTCATTTGCCATTTATGTTCAGCATTGCTCTTGCATAAATTTTCCTCTAGTATATACATAGTGGCACATCCTAAATATGTATGTATGTATGTATGTATGTATTGTTGTACTAGTTTTCTATGCATCTTTTTACAGACTTCCATTGTCGTCCAGGTAAATAGCACCAATCAATATAGTACACACTATTCACGGGAAATTGAAGAACTTTCTAGGAGGATAAATCAAATACAAGAATTAGAAATTATAATAGAGTTCTACAAGTTCCTTTTTTTATTTCATGTGCTTTAATTCTATATATCTTGAAAGTGTAAAGAAACATGTGTGGGCATAAGATATCTTCAGAAGGAATCTAATTAAAACATGATTAACTACCTGTAAGACAAATTTTCCATCAGTCCAACAGAAAGACATGTTGCAAATTGTTGTGCCTCACAATTTTCAACTACATGGTCCACTAAGTATATTACTCTTACAGATTGTAACAGACCTCCCAGGAATTCTTACACCACAAAATATGCCTCATTTAGGGCATCTATGTGACCCAGCATCCAGCAGACTAATGTATGTATACAACAGACAGCAACATGAAGTAGAGATAGCCAGAGGTTAAGAGTGCACAAAAAACAACTTACCAGGGATAGGATATGACCCAAGCCAAGAATTTGGTGGTAGGGTAGATTGAACATTTTCAAAAGGATGTGCAGAAGCCTTCCGCTCCAATATCTCACGAAAAGCTTCATTCGAAGATAAAATCTTTTATTACAATAAGACAAGATGATTAACAATCGGACTCCAAATGAAGTGCTAGAGAATTTTTTTCTTATTATATTTTTTTTAGGGTGAGGGAGGAATAAATTACTTTCTAACATGCTCCTACCTTTCTTAAATCTGGAGCTGATCTTTTGCAAGAGCCCAATAAGAGTAGTTGCTTCTGTACCAGTTTTATTTGGCCTAGGATCAAGAACAGTTGTGGTGCTGGAATTGACATAAAAAGTTTTGGTTGTTCCAGTAATACAATACTTATTTCCTTCTAGTGTGACTACATCCAGATAAATCAAGTCCCCGGAGAGCCTGGATTCAAGAGAAACCATGGTAAGAATGTCAGAATGAGCCTTCCTGAGAGAAAAATTAGTTGGATCATAATTAGTAAAATAATAAGTAGAAACCTTCTGTAGCTAGGAGGAGGATTAAACGAAGAGAACACAATGCTTTCAACACATTTAATTTCCTTTGAAGGTACCGACAGCAAACTATAGACTGAACCAGAAACATCCTCCACAAAACCCAAGTTTTCAAGTTCTGGTACATCGGCCTTCACAGGCTCTAAAACACAAAAAGGCAAAAATGTTTGTTAGACAATGAAAATGGCTGTCAAATTATTAAACAACACAAACATCAGCAAGAAGCAAAGATAAACAAATGAACAGCAAACCTCCAGATTTCGCAACATTACTTCCGACTTCATGCTGCAGTGCAAGTGACGTTGATAGTGAGGAGTGCAATGTGGAAAGAGAGAGCAATTCTCGAGTGCGGTGAACATGAGCCCTTATGGATCGATCATCATACAATGCTGCACAGCCAGGTTTAAGTTAGAGGAAACATGTAATGAGCTCGTTGGTAACTGTTAAAATCTATGTTGCTCGGACTCTTCAAAAATGTCAATGGGTGCGTGCCAGATTCTCCAAATGTAGTGTATTTTTAAAGAATTTGACATGGGTGGGGCATCGAAAGTGAAGAGTCCACGCAACTTAGGCTAAAATCAATAACTCGTGGTCCACATAAATAAGACAGACCTGGCACCATCTCCAGGAAGCAATCTCCTGTGGTGATATCAGCTACTTCAGAGATTTCGTTATAATCTTCTAGATGATGAACAGATCCGTCCTTTATGTGCAATGATAGATCATAGCATGTAACGAAGCATGTCTCTGGAGCATCAAGAAGAAACTGCCGCACATCCATAACAGAATCACCAGGACTCAACTGAAACACGTAACCATCAGAAACTCCAAATTAGACAAACTAACGCACGAGAATCACAAATATTTAAGTATAAGTTGGTCCTAAATGCCTAAAGATAAACATCTACACATATGGAAGGCAGGATAAGAAATGACAAGTTCAGTAAGTCAAAAACAGAAGAGGACGAGTGGCTTTTAATGATTGACAATCCAGATATAAAATATAAAAACAAAGAGAAAGAAGGACTTTTCAGTATTGACAATCCAGATCTAAAATAAAAGAAGCGTTTGAGTGATGGCACATACTAATAAGACTTCACATGTATGCAATGGAAGAATTTTAGTCACTCTCTTAAATCTGAAGGATGAAGGAGAATGATAAAGAAAAAACAAGTTTTCTAACAAAACTATCAACAAAAAATAAAGCCAATAAAATTAGTAACACATCTTACCTGTAGTTCTAGCTTATCCCCTCCTTGGGTTTTGACAGAAACAGGATAAAGATGGATGTCACCTGCAAAATAGATTAAGGCAGAAAGGCTCTTCATTTCATCCAGTTTCTGAATTAGAAAGAAATTTAGACTATTAAACAAAATCCATACAAGAATGTAAGACCGTTATCTTCAAGTAATATGGGAAAGTAAAACTGGAAGAGAACCTATACTCAATTAGTATGAGTTTGATACATGTGGCATCTACATGAACCAACAAATACATAGGCAGAAAGACAGAGACAGTTCGACGAGAATAATACACACGTGAAGAAATGTTGTTATGAGGCTAGCATTGTACATTGCTCTGAATTCAAAAACAGACATATGACAGATCTAGAATAAAACAACAAACATTTCATGGATCATGACAGAAGGAGGCACATCATGTATGGAATACACTAGCCACTGTAATGAGTAAGATCTTATACTTCAAGAATTACCAAACAGACATGTGTGGTGACATAAGTATTACCGTTTGCTGCATATGCTTTACCGGATTATTAAAGGGGTCATGGAAACTTATCCAGCAAGAATATAGTGAAAGAACATAGCAAACAGATTGCATTCACATATGACATAATAGACCTTGTGACTGACCATCTACAGCTTGATCCTGCAACATTGAAAAAATCAGGTTTTCTTGGTTTTTTCATTCTTTTTTGGAAAAATTGAAAGCTGAAACAACAGATGAAGGCTTGTCTTCCATATTTGGTAAGCCTTTGGTGAAACCAAAAAATGCGGATACTGATTCCAATAGCAGCACAGTCCCAAACAAGTAAGCCACAAATTTGTAAAACCAGCACTCGTCTCTTTGGCAAATAAAGGAGACATAGCAGAAATTCAAGGGAGAATGTCTAGACTCTAAACTCAACTGGGAGTAAATGATTAGCGAAAATGGTTAATGTTCTAAATCCAAATGTACCAGGTAGGAATCACCTAATTTTTATTGTCTCTACATGTCAAGACCCACTTAATTGACCGTCCACTACGTCACATGGTAGGGTGTGACGGGTGTGATGAGTTATTTACATATTTAAATCAAACTTTGATATTGCCAAGGTTCACCTTGCTTTGCCTCCTGTGTGGAGGTCTCATTTCCAGACTCTTTTGCTTCCGTTTTCGTATCAGCTTGAGCAGTCACAGTTGTGGTCCCATTAGACTCCGCATGTGTTGCAGTATCATTCACATTAGCATCAGATGGCGCTGCTTGCTCTGAAGAACTAGTAGCATTTTGAACTGCCTTCCGATTCTTCCCTTTGTTTGACTTCCCGGCCATTCTTATCCCCTGAAATATACATAATCAGTCGTTTAATCCAAAAATCAAATAAAAGTTTCTTTCTCAAGCACTTTGTGACCTAAATCCTGATAAAATGATTATAATTAACCTTTAGATTGAAAAACTACAAACTCTAAGCATCTAAATACAAACAACCCAATAAACAAAATAATCGCATAACCTCAATTACTCTAGGAATACTCTTAAATGGTCAAAAAGAGTAACACTTGAAAGTAGTAACTCATTATACATAATGTGAAGAAATAAACAAACAATTTTCAAAAAGATTACTAACTCAATCTACCTAATGAGCTCATAACATAGATTATTTCACTAGAGTATAAAAATCAAAACATAAAATAGCAATAACATGTTCATTAACAATCCAATAATCACAAGCACCAATTCACTAAAAAATATGTTTTTAACATTCAACAATAGCAAAAACAATACCCTGTTTCACTGAATTAGAGAGACGTAACAAGCAAAAGGTAAAATAGAAGCATACAAATTGACTTCGTCGGAGAGAGAAAAAGGTCGAGAGGTTCTGCAGAGAAGATACAAAGGAAGAAGACACCGTTAGGGTATAAGCAAACGGATCTTGTACTCAGCCCAATACACAGGAATTGGGCTTTGTGATGGGTTGCCCTGCTCTTTTTTTGTTTTCTTTTTTTTTCAGATTTACATACTTTGTCAATAGGAAAAATTACATGAACTAATACATTTTTAAAAATAATTACTGATTTTAGCGATATTTTTTATTTATCATCATTTATAGCAATATTGTGATAAATCTGTAATATGTATTAAAA
The DNA here is from genome assembly GCF_001406875.1 of Solanum pennellii. Taxonomy (NCBI): domain Eukaryota; kingdom Viridiplantae; phylum Streptophyta; class Magnoliopsida; order Solanales; family Solanaceae; genus Solanum; species Solanum pennellii. The sequence goes on from NC_028637.1 coordinate 91,471,741, forward strand.
GTAAATTATGTATGCAATATATTTGAATTATAATTGTTTTTGAAATATCTTATGTTTATTTGATAAAAAATTGTCACATTGTATTATAAGTGTATTAAAATGTGTGATAAATGCATTATCCATCATTAAAACTTGTATTACATGTGAATAATAAATTGTTCTTTGTAATATGTATTAAACTTGTATTATAAATGAATTAAAAATGATCTAGTGAAAAAAAAATGTTATTGCTATAAATGGTAAATATTTTTTTATTATAGTATATTTATGTAAGTTTCCCTTGTCAATAACTAGCCATTGTTTGAAAAAATAAAATTGAAGTAAATCTTCATTCATTTTTAAAATTAAAATAGAGAAAACTACACAAATTGGACCTATTAGGCAAATTGCAAAGTATTTAGTAAAAAAAAATATCTTTTAAGTGTTAAGAGTTAATTATATCATATTTTATTTTTATTTTCAAATTATAAAAAAAAATTTAAACTATAGGATTTCGGATACATCTAAATACATGGGATACATAGTTCACGAATAGCGAATGATACATTACTTAATGGGAGAGATGTGTCCGAGGGTGGAAAGGGATGTATTTGAAAGAGGATAGGGATGTAGAGAAGAGGAGATTTTTGTAAGTTTTTTAAATGGTAGGAAATTTTAGAGATTATGATCAAATAAGATGTGTTTTATGTACTTCTTCTATGTATTTACCCAAATTTGACTGAAAATGATATATTTATTGGGAAACTTCCGCAAATATCAACTATAATAAACTAAATCAAGCTCCATAGCTATAGTTGCATATTTACGGGTTGTAGCTACAGTTTAAGCTGTCTCATTCGTATAATTCGCAAACTCATATAATTTGCAGGTTTATATAATTCGCGAAGACAACGGTATAATTCAATTATTTTTTTATAAACTTGAAATAACAAATTTATATAATTAAAACATCATAAGTGTAAACAGTTCTACAAATTCCAAATTATACAAATTATGAATTATACAAACTTGTGAATTATACAAAACTAAAAAATTGAGCCGCGTAACTGTAGCTAAAAGTAGATCGCGAATTGCAATCAAGGCAAATTATAGATTTGTTAACTAATTGACTAGTATATGTTTTTTTTCTCTATATTTATCCTGGTTGGGCCTTCCTAAGCTATTTACCTTACTATCTGTATTGTTCTATTTACTGAACCACTATTTTTTTTTAATTCTTAATACAATTTAAGTATATACAAGGGCGAACCTATTTGTTAAAGAAAAGGTGTCACGATATCGACATCGGTTAAATTTTGTATATGTGTGTATATTTATAAGAGATATTGCATATATTACAATTACCATCCAGAGTAACCAAGGGTTGAAGTGGCCATTGGCAACTAGTGAAATACTTCATCCTCACTATGGGGGTTTGAATCTCAGGTGCAACATAACTTCTATCCTTTATGGTAGTAGGTTTCAGTTTTTTCTTTTCCTTTTTCTATTTTGTCATTTACTTCTATTATTTTTTGGTAATTCAAATTAACTCTTTATTTACATTAATTAATTCTTGATTATATTTGCAATAACATCTAAAGGCAATACAATATATGAAATATATTGAGGTAACTCTATAAACTAGTTTATACAAATACGAATTTTTAACGTGATTTTTTTCTTTCTATAAAATTTATAGAATAAAATTTATTTTTTCTAAAAAAGAAATTTGCTAATTAGATATCTTGAATTTCAAAATATCTAAAAAAAATATCACTAAATATGCATATTTGATCGATATGTCTGTATGAATTGAAAAGATAAATAAATTATGGAGTAATTCATATCTAAAAAAATTGGTCAGTTTATTCTCTTTGTATAAGGTGGCACCCAAAATCTCGACGTGAATCTGCTTGTTAGTCTAATACTTTGATAATATTTATATACTCTGATAATATCAAGTGGTACTTGACTTATTGAGTAATTTTTTCACTGAAACACCACTCAGTTACTCAATTATACCATCATAGTATAATTTTTTTTTATTATTTTTGGTACAAGTGTTACTTTTCGAAAATATGTTGGAGATTGAAACTAGCGTAATCAAATTCGAAAGTTTCATAAGAGATACATCTAAAAAAATTGATACTCAACATCCATATATAGTTTGAAATGTAGAGAAAATATACAAATGCCCCCTCAAGCTATGAGTGGATTCCCAATTACGCTATTCTTTATGAAGTCCTATTATCCTTTTGAACTACTTAAAAACTGATAATGTGACCCCTTAAGTGCTAACATGTGCTCACATGGTATTGGGGGTGCATTCACTCTCTTTGAGGAAGTGAGAAGCAAAAAACAAGTAAAAAGAACATTTTTTATTATATTTTATTATCATTAAATTGTACAATTTTATTTCTTTTTCTTTTTATTTATTTATTTTTATAAGAAAAATCACCCCCTTTTAACGGAGGGAATTACTTTTCCTTTCACTTTTATGCGAGAAAATAATAATAGTCTCAACATTTCAATTTATGATAGATAAATTTTAATATTTTTCAGAAAAACTCATCGAACTAGTCAGTGAATAGGAAGAAATATTCACCATAAAATATAGTATACCCACTGACAATTTGAAAACTTATTCTTGAGCTTCAAATCTCTTTAAAAATGGTTGCCCATGGATTGGCATTTCCTCCTTATTTTTCAATTTTTTTCTTTCACTCAAATCATTTGATCAAAATGTTTTCAAACTCAACAATGGGGTTCCCATAAAAGATTCAATTTAGTCTCTACAATTAGTGGTAAAGTTTTAGCATTATATGCAGAAATTCAAAAATTGTAAGTGTAAAATATGCATATAGTGATAGAGCTGAAAGTAAATATTTTATGATTGTATTTTTTTTTTAAAAAAAAAAAGAGTTTTGAACTTTACCTTCATTGTTTTGATATAATCACTTTGTGAAAATATTTAATTTCCTCCATTAAGTGATTTTACGGTGATTCTTCTGTAATACTCTCATTTATATATATCTTTATCTATAAAAAATTATTTACCGTGTAATACAATTTTTTCTATGTAGGCAAAGTTAGAGAAATTTGCATAAATGAGTATAGTTTATGGGTTAATAAAGTGAGAAAAAATATAAAGTAACACTTGAAGTTGTTCTGAATATTAAAAAAAATATCTTAACTATGCCGATATTCCATTATCCCTCTAAACTATTCCGAACATATATTATTACATCATTTTCGGATCAATTCCAGATTTTAAATGGCAAGTGTAATCACACACCAATAATTGTGTGACACGTGTTAAATCAATTTGAAATATTAGTTTTTTTCTTTTGAAGTTTTTCTTTATTTCTTTCTCTTATTTTTTGACTTATTTTAGTTTTATTATTTTTATTTTAATTTTATTTCAATTTTTAATTCATTTTCCACCCCAACTTTCAAACTCCCTCCATTTTCTTTCTTTATTTCTTCTTCTTCACCTCTCATCCTCACCTAACCCTACACTCATATCAAGTTGAACCCCTTCATTTTCTTTGTCTTTTCTTCTTCTTATTTGGTCAAATTTCTTACTTTTCAAAATTATACTATTTTCTAGATTTTGTTGAGTTATTGATAACAAAACTAATTATTTTTCTAAAAAAAATCAAAATTTTGAAGGTATCATCATTTAATTTATCTCGTTTTCATATAAATTCAAAACTAGAAATGATAATTTTGAAAGCATAATAATTCTCCGAAAATAGAAAAAGTTTAATTAGAATTTGGATAAAAAATTAGATAATGTCTACTAATTATCTTGAAATCTAATGGGTTTATCACATTGTTCGAAATGTATTAAAATATCTAGATATAATTTTAAAATTGAAGAGAGTTAAACTAATAGTACAATAAAAGAGAGATGGAGTTGTGGTAAAGAGTGACATTGAAAGTGATAAGTTAATGAAGATGACAATGAATTTTTGAATAAGAAGTAAGAAAGAAAAAGAAAAAAATAATAAAAAGAAAAAGTTAAAATAATAAGAAAAATAAAAATATATATTTTATAGTAAAATTCTTGTAAAATAAAATTATATTCGTTTTTCTAATTTGTTCACACTCTTTAAGAGAGTGCATACACTATCCATGCCAGGTGGACAAAAAATGATGTAATAATATTAGTTCAGGATTGTTTAGGGGGGTAATAAGACACTTGCATAGTTTAGGTATCTTTTTAAAAATTCGGGACAACTTCAGGTGTCACTTTATGTCTTTTCTCTAATCGTCCAGTAACTACAATTAAGAATTAAGATAGAAAAAATGCATAAGCACCCTTCAATATATATCCGAAATTTTAGAGACACATTTATACTATACTAAGGTTTTATTACCCATGAACTTATTTTCTAAATAATTTTCTACCCCTTTTCGACCTATGTGGCACTAGCTTGAAAAAATGTCAACATGCGCTAAGTCCAAAAGATAATTTAATTGAATTGACAATAACTTTCTTATGAATGTTCATGTGCTACTTTGTGTCTATCGAGATACATATGTCCTCAAAAATCACAAAAATTGAACCAAACCGATAATAACCAAATCGCTGATTCTTTTCTTTTGATTTTAGAAACTTAAAAAACAAATTACATAGATTTAATTTTAATTTCAACAAATAACCAATTCAAATCGAATTAAAAATCCCATAAACACATTATCTATGTAAATTAACCAACTATGAAATCAATCAGCTTTTACCAAAATTTAAGATGGAAACACAAACAAGGTGAGTCAATTTCCCCAAATGGTCATCCAAGTTAAGGGAATTGCCTTAAAATATTATTTATGTTTCATTTAGGATCAAATATCACCCAACTATCACTATTTTCCTCCAAACATACTTGACAATTCAAAAGCATCACTCTCTCCTAATTGGCATGACATGTCATTAAAGAATTTTTTGATATAGACTAATTTAATTCTTAAACTCATTTAACTAAAATAATGATCATATTGTTTTAATTTTTTTTAATTATTTTATCAAGAATACATTTTCATACTTAAAATCTTTTATCATAATTAAACTTTTTATTTTTTTATGTTATGCAAAATACGTTTTTAAAACGTACTATAATCTCATCAATTTTAAATACTTATAAGCACATACATTCAAGTTATATTGATATACAAATCAATCGTGAATGCTAATTTTACTTAAATTAATCATAAATTGTATAATAAACAATAATATTAAAGGTCGATTAATTATTAAAAAATAATTATTTCGGTGTTTTGAAATCCACATACACTTACAATATCTTTTTTTAAAAGAAAATAGTAAGTGAATAAGATTTATAGAAAATAAAATTTTGATCTTTATTTATCAGTATATTAATCTCATATAATATGTATACTATGAATTAAATAAGTAAATTCAATTAAGTATTAGTTTATTTATTGATGTGTATGAAAAGTTATAATATAATATAATATAATATAAAATAAAATAATAAAATTAAAAATAAAATTAAAAAATAAGTTAAATAATAATTTTCTCTTTCATATCAATTTTTTTGTCAACCTTACAAATTTATCTAAATACTTTTATTTAAAAAATTGTTTAAAATTTTCAAATAATTTAGTTAGGAATTTTAAAATTATCAGGTAATAAGTGTATACAAAGATTTTTTCATTGAATTTTGTTTGGTGACAATATATAAAGTTACTAGACTTTTTAAATTACTTTTCTTATAATCTTCATAAATTCTCATGTAATTTATATATTTATTTAGAGACATGAGTTTGATGAATTAAATAGGTCTAGTATTTTTTTTAAATGATTATTAATGACAGGGCATATCAACTAGAATTTAAGGAGACTTTTGAGGTATTTTAGTATTTCTAATGGATAAAAAATATAATATTATTCACTTTCTTCTTCTTCTTTTTTTCGAAAAAAAAATATCGGAAGCATGAATTACAAAATATACAATTAATAATATTGTATTAACCTTTAATAATATTGATTTATTATGCAACTTATGATTAATTGATGTAAATTAGCGTTAATGAGTGATTTATATATCATTTTTTTTTGAATGTATGTGTTTATAAGTATTCAAAATTGATAAAATTATAGTACATTTTAAAAATGTATTCTCCATAAAATAAAAAAATAAAAAGCTAAATTATGATAAAAGATTTTAAGTATGAAAATTTATTATTAATAGATTAAAAATAAATTAAAAATAATATGAACATTAGTTTAGTTAAATAGGTTCAATGAATTAAATTAGTCTATTATTAAAAAAAAGACTTTAATGACATGTCATGCCAACTAGGAGAGAGATGATTTTAAAGTGTCAAGTATATTTGGAGGAAAATAGTGATAGTTGAGTGATATTTTGATCCTAAATGAAACATAAATGATATTTCAAGGCAATTCTCTTAACTTGAGTGACTATTTTGGGAATTAATTCCAAACAAGGTCCAATCCATATGGGCCTACCATCTGTAGCCATGCCCTAAAAGGACGGTGGCGAAAATGATAATCCACGTGGCAAGAATCCATTTGTTAACAAAGCAGCACGCGGATTGGTATCCTAGCAAACATTTACATTTGAGATCTCGACCATTAACAACAAATTTTCTTAATCCAACGACTGTTATTTACAAAATGATAATCCACGTGGCAAGAATCCATTTGTTAATAAAGTAGCACGCGGATTGGTATCCTAGCAAACATTTACATTTGAGATCTCGACCGTTAACAACAAATTTTCTTAATCCAACGACTGTTATTTACTTCAATTTCACACCCCAAAATTTCAAACTCCCTTCCAAATTTCTTATGATTCTTGCCTACTTCACCCCTATATAATACCTCTCGAACTCACCATTCTTCACAATCAAAGCATTTCTCAATCTATCAATTAGCCTTTCACTTTAGCATACAATTGAAATGGCTCGTACCAAGCAAACTGCCCGCAAATCTACTGGTGGAAAGGCTCCAAGGAAGCAACTGGTCCCCAAGCCTTTTATGAAGTCAGTTCTAACAACTGGAGGAGTGAAGAAGCCTCACCGTTTCAGGCCAGGAACTGTGGCTCTAAGAGAAATCAGGAAGTACCAGAAATCTAATGAGTTGTTGATCAGGAAGTTGCCATTCCAGAGGCTGGTTAGGCAAACTGCTCTGGATTTCAAGAGAGATTTGAGGTTCCAGAGCAGTGCTATGGCTATTCTACAAGAGGCTGCTGAGGCTTACCTCATTGGGCTCTTTGAAGATACCAATCTTTGTGCAATCCACGCAAAGAGGGTTACCATCATGCCCAAGGATATTCAGCTTGCTAGAAGGATTCGCGGAGAAAGGGCTTAGGAATCTTCTTTTATGTTTATGATTAATTTATGTTTTGTATTAGGGCCTTGTTTGCTTCTTCTGTTAAATGCTAGTGTCAATCAAATTATGTAAACCTCTGGTTTAGTTCTATTCTGAGATCTGGTTAATGAAATTTATAGTTCATTTTATTTCAATTGAAGATGTTGCCCTACTATAATTCAGAGTATATTTTGAGTTAATATTCTTTATTGCTTTTGTCTTTTGGTTGTGTAGAGTGCAGGGCTTTCATTAATAGCCCTATTTTGCACAAAGTTTCATTCGTTAACACTTTGATTAATTGTTGCATTGTATGCTGCAATTGAAGAAAGAAATATAAGCCTTTAGATTTCATTTTTTACAACAAAGGGCCAGCTGGCGCTGACACTTTTGGTAATACATTATATAGCAAGTATATTTAAAAGGGTGTTTCATGTATGGAACCTTGATACTCTGTAGGACCTAATGGTTGACAGATAGAGGTATTTTGAATTCAATAACGACTAAACAGTAACATTTATTGTAGAAACTTTGCATCTCTTTTATGCGTTGTTGGAATTTAGTTTGTTTTGTTAATCAAATTTGGTTGTTTATAGATACAATTAGTGGTAGGGGCTGGGTGAGCGTTGATTTTTCTTCCTAAAGCTACCATAGGTTGAAGCGGTAGCTGTTTTGAAGTAATTTAAGTTTGATTTAACTTCTTGAAACATGGTGCTGCAGCTGTCGTATACAAACTGAGACTGAGCTATTTTTTTTCAGATTTCATCTCCAGCTAACACAAGGCTGCCCCAAATTTAGACCACAAAGTAGTAAGGTGCTCAACTCATTTAAACTTTTGTGGTATTGACTATTATATATTCATTTATGATGATCAAATTGAAGAGCTTGAATTTTTTTGGGCAAATGTACTGTGATGTTAAGTGTTGGTGTAAATATCATCATCTTAAAAAATGATCATATGTAAAGATTAAACTTAGAGCTGTTTGTTCTCTTAAGTCATTAAATCTTTAATATTTTGCTTTACTTCAAAGTTTCCACGAATCTGCTGTTATATAACGGGAAGGCTGCCTAATACTTCTGTTTTCTTAAACATTACTTTGTCTTTCCCCCAACCAATCCCCCCTTGCAAATTTAAAGAGTCAACTGTTTTTAGTGACATTACATTTAATAATTTAAAGGTGTTCAGCCATGAATACAGGTATTAGAAGAACAACTGAAGCATTCTAATTCTTTGCAGATCTGAAAACAAACCAAACTATAAGAAAATGAGGCTCAGGTGCTCTGCAGCTCCTAAGAATATCTACCCTTAATACAACATTGACAGTAAATATCCTTGCTATGTTGAATGAGAAGTGTCCACGCTCTGCTGCATGTACTTATATCTCATAAGGTAATTTTAGTTTTGTTGTCAGGCAAAATAAGCCTTGTTTATTATTTCTCTCACTTCTAACGTTTAGAATATGAATAGGTTTATACAATCCTATTAGAATATGAATAGTTTATACAATACTATTAAAATAGGAATAGGTTTATATAATCCTATTAGAATAGGAATAGGACTACTAAATAGTATCCTATTTGGTAAAAGATTGTATTCTATGGTTTATAAATAGGGTCTCATGTAATAATGCAGATACAACAACAAATCAATAATATTATTTTGCTATATTTCTCACATGGTATCAGAGCCTCTACGATCTTGGTAACAATCAAAGAGCTTCCGCTGTCGGCGGGCGACTATTACTCATATATGTCGACCGTCCGGCTAATGATTATGTTAGCTAAAGTTAGGTAACTTGAGAACTTCAAGTCACCGGTGTCAAATTCCGGTGGCAACGGTGGGACTGATTTGCGTTATCTTTCGTTCTAAATGTGTTGTGCAAAGACAACACCGTCACAAGGCTCGGGAGGCTCAGGCGACTAAACCCCGACCTGACCCACCGGAAAGTGACCCTCTACGCGCCCTCACGCGCTGATCGGAGGCGGAAATTTTCCGGCGAGACTGTACACGCGCCGGCGCTTGAGGGGTTTTCTGGTCTTTTTTTTTCTCGATATTTTTCTTTTGTTGAGGTCGTCCAGTACTTACGACCAGAACCCGACCATTTTTCTTTAGATTCGATCATCAGTATTAGGGTTCCAGTGATTTTTGGGCCGTTTTCGGCAAGATTCTGGCAAAATCAGAATTTTCAGGCTAATGTGGGTAGATTCCGACAGCATAATACATCTTTCTATTGATGTTGATATTGGTTATGGTTGGTGGAAACATTAGCGCTGCTTATGAGTAGGTTCAGAGTACCCAGGGAAATTGACACGTTATGTGGCGATAACTTGTATCATGGCAACAATGGGAGGGTTGATATTTGGTTACGACATTGGAATTTCAGGGGGAGTTACTTCTATGGATTCTTTTCTCAAACTCTTCTTCCCTTTGTCGCTTCTTTTGTTGATAAGAAACATGACAGAAAAGTGACAATGTTCCTTGGAGGTCTCTTCTTCTTGCTTGGTGCCCTTCTGAATGCTGTTGTTGTCCACATTAGCATGCTCATCTTGAGTCGTATCCTTCGTGGAGTTGGAGTCGGATTTGCTAATCAATCAGTACCTATTTATTTATCTGAGATTTCTCCCTACAAGTACAGGTGCATTCAATGTTCTCTTCCAATTGGTCATCACAGTTGGGATCTTGATTGCTAATATCGTCAAAAGTTGGGTCACCGTGTATATTTGTGGAGACTACTTTCTTATATTTAATTTTGTAGCACCGTTCCGTCATTTCGGTGACTACTTTTTCATATTAAATTTGTGTAGCACTGTACCATCATTCCAGTGACTACTTATTCATATTTAATTTTTTAGTACCGTCCCATCATTCCGGTGACTATTTTTTCATATTAAATTTGTGTAGCACTGTACCATCATTCCAGTGACTACTTTTTTTCATATTTAATTTTGTAGCACCGTCCAATCATTCCGGTGACTACTTTTTCATATTTAATTTTGTAGCATCGTCCCATCTTTTCGGTGACTACCTTTTTTTGCATATCTAATTTGCGTAGCACCGCGCATCTCCCGGACTACTTTTCATATTGAATTTGTGTAGTACCGTGGATTTTTTTCCGAACTATTTTCTCATATCTGAGTTGCATAACATCATGTGTCTTTTCAGTAACTTAGATTTGATTTGCATAATTCCATTCGTCTTTTCCAATGACTCCTCAAATCTGATTTGCGTAGGGTTGTGCCATCATTCCAATCCTACCTATATAATTTCTCTTTTCATAAGGGTCGTGCCATCATTCCGACGAGGAAAATAGTTCAGACTTAACTTTATTCTATTATTACTATTATTTAGTCAATTAATTTCCTAGAAAACAAAAGACAATAAAGGGGGGTTTTTATATCTAAATTAATGAAAATAATTAACTAAATTAAAGTAAACAACTAACAGATTTAAATCTTGGAGCTTAATCAATTAATAAAAGTAACTAGGGCTTAAGTGTTCCCCGCAGGTTCCTAACTTGATAATCCTAACTATAACAATTCTTTCCTAGTATCTTGCATGTAAAGTTATAAGTTATGTATCTCTAAATTCTTGGTCCGGCATCTAGAAAATTTCACTCCGCACCTTGGTCCGGCTACGTGTGTTGCTATACTAACCCTTATCTTTACCTCATATTAAGCATTGTATTCGATATTTGACTAAGTTATTACCTTGTACCAATCGACACTAGCCTATTAGATAGTATACACTAAATCTGTGTTGATAATTCTTTTCCTATTATCTACCTCCTTGGTCCGGCAAGTAGCATTAAAACGAGTTCTAACGTTGACCATCCGTTAAAAAGACTTCTAAATAAAAGAATTATCAATACATGCAAAACACTATTCTAGAATTGCTATTTTAGTTAGATTTTACCTCATTATTCACCCATGATTCCCATAACCCTAGTTATGGAGTTTAGTTACCCATAGTCATAATCACACTATTCATATATTTAATATAAGAATTCATGCACTTACTTTGATGAGAAAGAATAAAATCGAGAAATTTACTTGATTAATCAAAAAAAGCACCAACAATTAATTCCAAAAAGTATAACAATTGCTGAAATTAATCCTTCAATACTTGAACAAGAGAATTAAAGATTATCCAAAACATTAACTCTCCAAAAGTCTAACTGTCAAAATGTCTAATATCGAAAATTCTAACCCAAAAAACGAGGTTTTTCTAACTATTTATAATAAAAATAAAAACCTAATAAAAGAAGGATTCTAATTACTGGGACTACTCTCTGATCATTGCGACGAACCAGCAGGACGGACCATCGTGGCTATGACGGTCCGTCGTGGACTTTCGTAATTCCACACTAAGTCAGACTTCCCCATCTTCCTTCAGCCGCTTCACTACGATGCCACCTACGGACTGTCACAGGCTCGACGGACCGTCACAAGCTCCATAGGTGGTCTCTTCTACACTTCTTCGCTCAAAAACTTCCGCGTTCATCTTTGGACAGATTTCCTGCAAATAAGGAGAAACTTACATAACAATCAATACAAAAAGACTTTTGGAGACACACTAAACTTAAGGAAAAAGCATTAAAAATACCGTGAAACCACGGTATATCAACACCCTCAACTTAAATTCATTGTTTGTCCTCAAGCGACACACTTTGACTCACTACAAAATCTTTGTACAATAGTATCCATATTTTAGCTTTCGCAATCATTTGGCTATCAATCCCGATCAGTCTCGTCATGTTTACGCATGTTTTCGCTATTAGGCTTGAATTATGTGGAACCAGACCATGACACAAACTCACCACGCACTGACACCTATCCTCTTCAATTTCTCACCGAGGTGCTAATATTTCCGGTATTGCAACTAGTGTCCT
>NC_028637.1:91484748-91486027 GCF_001406875.1 Solanum pennellii
TAGCCACCCTCAAGTTATGGCTTTGCCATGAGTCAAAGTACACAATACCCAAAGTTGGGTCAGGGCCATAAAGAGGTTGTTTACTACGTTAGCCACCCTCAACTTATGCTTTTGGCATAAGCTGAGGTGCACATGTCCAAGGAGGGACCAGGGCCAACACATTGTTCCCAGAAAAGATCAGTCGAGGTGAAAAAGAAAGGTCTATTTTAAGCTCAGATCATTTGGATCAAAAGAGGATAAATTTCATTTGGTTTTCTTTTATTTAGGCTAAAAATGGGCTATATTCAATAAGGGCCTCTGATCCTTTCCTAATTGTCTATTACAACTTACTTTTAGCAGGACTAACCAGGCAAGTTCTAGCTCAGTACAAATAGTGGACTATTCAAATCTTCCTCACACTCACTTGACATCTCATCACTCTACCAGATTATCAGACACCTAGTTCGAATTTTAGACTTAGGGTAATGCAATGGTGTACCTCTATGTCATGCTTAGAGCCACACATTTATCAGTTACTATACCTAGTCGTACATCATTTTCCAGTTTATCAGGATATCATTTTAGCCATCATGCTCCAGAATTAAACTATGTACAAAAGATATAGACATGCCGGTTCAACAGAAAAAGTAATCAGTCTTTTGTGGAAAAAGAACACAGGCAAGAAAACCCCAAAAGAGGATAGTGAATTGGGCTACTCAGACTTCACCCTAGCACTCACTTTCCATTTACCCCACCCCCAACAAAAAAAACATGCAATTGTCCCCAGTGCATAAAAAATTTAAATACTAGAGTGGTAGGTGAAGCAAACCTGTGGCGCAAAGCGCCAACGATCAGCAAGCTGGTGGGTTCGGTTCCCCGGAACCCACGTCCTCTGCAATCTGGACACCCTCAGTGGTGTCCTCAGCAACAACCGCACTATCAGCAGTGCCTCCCGCTATCTCCACAGGTCGGGAGCTAGACTCCCCAACCGCTAACTCTCATGCTCTCATCTAGTGCGCCTCCTCCTCAGCAAGTGAGGCTCTCCTTGCAGCCTCCATCTCACGGCGCTCCTTCTTCCGTGCTCGCGCCTCGTCCTCTGCTCGACCCCTACGCCTCTTGGCATGCTCTCGAGGGAGAGGTGGTGGAATCTCTGAGGTGGCGAATAGGGCCGCCAACACTGTGTCTTCAGCATGCTCGACAGAAGGGGCCTTAGACTCCGGCACCCTAGACTCTAAGATCGTGTCGATATCTGCGCGAAGACTGTCGACCGCAGCCTGAAGAGTCGACACATCCACCGGAG
>NC_028637.1:91486871-91489817 GCF_001406875.1 Solanum pennellii
GGGGCCCTCTGCGTGGAGCCAACTCATTGGCCTCATCTCGGATGAGGCCGACATCAACAGTGCCCATAGGTGTCTTGAGATGATCAATGTGCCATATAGGCACACCTGCGGACCTGCAGAGAGAAAAGATCATGCACGGGAAAGGGTAAGTAGTTGTGACCTTGAAAGCCCTCTTGTGCATGACTGCCTGTAGAAGCCAAGCGAAATCCACCTCGAACCCGGCTATCATTGCCGCCATCAATACTGCTCGATCCCATGTAACGATATTATCAGCGGCTGTAGGGGAAAGGCAGTGGCGTACAATCAGCCACAAGAACTTCGCCGCCTTCTTGATGGCCCCCTTTGTCTCGGTCACCCAGTCGGCACCCTCTTCATCAACTGACAGGTGCAGGGCCATCCACCTCTTGGTGGTCTTTCTCAGCGATCACTCGCAGGAACTGGCCATCTTTAACAAGCTGCCATCGGTAGTCAAACTCGGCAGTGAGAGGGGTCCGAGTAGCATCAACACCCTCGCCGTATAGAAACCGGCGGATGGCAGGCAGGGAAATGTCAACCTGCACGCCCCGTACTCGGACCTGCTCCAGTGGGGCCTGTTTGGCGGGGGCAGCCCGCCTATCAATCTGTGATCGGAGAGTCGCTACGTAGGATGCGTAGAACTCTCGGACCATTTCTTCACTGTAACGTCCCAACGGACGTGCTGTCCACTCCAGGCGATGCCTGGTGAAGAGATTGTGGATCTCAGGCATCGTCGGGAGACTCCCTGTAAGGACCCGCCGCTCCAAGGTGAGTGTTCGAGTCATCACTCCTTTATCAGTCAGGAACTTGGCGTCGGAGTAGACTTGAAATTGCCCGTCGACACACCACCGGTTGGGCTGGTCAGTGGCTGGGGTGGGGACCTGAGCTGGTGAGCCTGATGTAGATTCTGAACTGTCAGCCTCATCAGACGAGGCCGACGCTGCAGCTGTGGCGGGTGCGGGAACCTCAGCAGAGCCGGAGGCTTCCTCCGACCACGAAACTCCTAAGGAGCCAGACGCTCCTTCTTCATTTGTGGCTGACCCAGAGGGTGTGCCGGTCAGTGTGCGCTCCTCATCAGACTGGGAGGCAGTGACTACGCCGGACGCCAACTTGTTGGGTGTGGATCTGGTGGCACGTGAAGCACGGGAAGGGGTGGAAGTGCCTGGGGGCACATACTCGGGGTCACGCTCATCATCAGAGCCAATGATCATGCGGGCAGACGGGGTGACAAACTTCGATCGCCCGCGTGCATAGATTCGATCTTGCTTGGGTGCCATAGTAGATAGTACCTGTAAAGGATCAATATTAGTACGAATAGTGGCAAACAAGACAAGCAAAACCACAAAAAAAATTAAAATAATATGACATTTCTATAGTAACAGTGACACACGACGGGCCTGGTGACGGCACGTCGTGACTATGACGGCCCGTCATGGGGTCCGTCGTATCTTACTTAGACTATGTATATATGGAGAACCCTGAAGGAGAGTCTCTGACTAGTATGACGGTATGTGCAGGACGGACCGTCACAGGTATGACGGTCCGTCGTAGGTGTCCGTCAGAGGACACTTGAAAAAAAAATAGAGACCCTTAGGAGAGGGGTCTCTGACCGTCATAACGGTCATGCAGGACGGACCGCCGTGGGTATGACGGTCCGTCGTACTCGTCCGTTTGACGAAACTTAGAAAAATGGAGAGAGACCCTTAGAAACAGGGTCTCAGACAACCAGAACGGTTGTGCAGGACGGACCGTCGTGAAGACGACGGTCCGTCACATGTGTCCGTTGGAGGACACTTAGAAAAAAATGAGAGACCCTCAGGAACAGGGTCTCTGACAACCAGAACGGTTGTGCAGGACGGACCGTCGTGAAGACGACGGTCCGTCACATGTGTCCGTTGGAGGACACTTAGAAAAAAATGAGAGACCCTCAGGAACAGGTTCCCGACAACCAGAACGGTTGTGCAGGACGGACCGTCGTGAATACGACGGTCTGTCACATGTGTCCGTTGGAGGACACTTAGAAAAAAAAAAGAGAGACCCTCAGGAACAGGGTCTCTGACAACCAGAACGGTTGTGCAGGACGGACCGTCACATGTGTCCGTTGGAGGACACTTCGAAAAAAATGGGCAGTGGGGTGTTAGGGCTTTTGGAACGGACCCTACGACGGTCCGTCATCGGGGTCTCGTTCTGTAGATCAGTGACGGAACTGGGGGTACCCCATTCATCCCCGATGACCCAAATCGAATTTGTAGTGTGTTGGACCTACATTTGTCTAACCCAAATACCTAGTAAACTAGTAATTGCAAAAGCACCTATGTCTAGGGTTGTAAACACGACAATTTCGGAGATTTTTAACCTAGGTTAGACAGAATTTTATAAAAAAGAAATGAACATATCAATAAAAACTAGGCTAAAACTAATTGATAAGCAAAAATGCAAGATAAATGAGTAGAAATTAGAGACACATACCTGAGAATTGGAGAAAAACAAGATGGAAAAGTATTTGGTGACCGAGAAGACACCCACAGCAGCAACTCCGACTAGTAGATGATAACTTTTAGGGCTTTGGAGGATTTTGGGGGAACAATGATCGGTTGATAGAGGGAGAGATTGTGGAAGTTTGAAAAAGGAGGGAAATAGGAGCATTAGTTAAGGAATGGGGTGAGATGAGGGGTTGGGGAGTTTAAATGGTGACATTTTATAAAAAAAACTCCAGCCGGGTCGGGTCGGGTACGTCTCATTAATGACGCCACGATTCCCGACGACGGTCCGTCTCAGTTGTGACGATCCGTCTTTGGTTTCGTCGTGTGTGCCCTAGTTTGAAAATAACAGAAAGACGTACCTGGCACGACGGATGCATACGACGGTCCGTCGCAGGTGCAACGGTCCGTCGCTGTATCCGTCAGTGACTGCTGCAGAGTAATTTTCTGC
>NC_028637.1:91491389-91492306 GCF_001406875.1 Solanum pennellii
CCATTCCTATCATTTCTGTTACCGTAGTTACCCCTGTTGAAGTTGTTGTCGCGGTTGTAGTTTCCATCTCGGACATAATGACCCTCACTGTTATAGTTACCATAGTTCCGACCTTTGTTCCCTTGACCTTGGCACAAATTATCCTGATTTGAGCCTTGGGCGCTCGGTCGGAAACCCCCCGTCTGCTCATTTATCGCATAGGAGTCCTCTGCATAATAACATTCATCATTAGGAGGTGGTGGTTTAGGCAAGTAGTTAGCTGCATTTATCTTTTCTGCACCCCCAGTGATATGTTTTAGTACCAACCCAAGCTCAGTTCTCATCTGAGCCATTTCTTCGCGAATCTCATCTGTGGCTGGGTTGTGAGTGGCCTGTACTGCGAAGGTGCTTCTCCCTGTATCAGACTTCCTAGTACTCCAAGCTTTATTATTCCGGGAGATTTTCTCTAATTTTTCGGCAATCTCAGCATAAGGACATTCACCATAAGATTCACCTGCTATAGTGTCCAACACCGCTTTATTATTATCATCCTGTCCCCGATAGAAGTATTCCTTCAGTGACTCATCATCTATACGGTGATTTGGGACACTTCTCAAGAACGAGGTGAATCTATCCCAAGAACTACTATTTGACTCTCCTGGTAGTGCCACAAAGTTATTCACTCTGTCTTTGTGGTTTAGTTTTTTAGAGACCGGATAGTAGCGTGCTAAGAAAACATCCCTTAGTTGGTTCCAAGTGAAAATTGAGTTGTAAGGGAGCTCAGTGAACCATATAGCAGCCTCTCCTGTTAGTGAGAGAGGGAACACTCTAATCCCTATTACATCCAAGTCCCAGTCAGGCCTCCCTACACAGCTTTTACACACTGCCCTTACCTTAGCTATATGGGCATGTGGATCCTCAGAAGGTAGCCCTGAAAA